>NC_081424.1:22434786-22522286 GCF_949786415.1 Peromyscus eremicus | reverse complement strand
CAGGGCTCAGTGGAGTTTATTACAGGCATGAAATAGGTTCAATATTTGAGAAACGCATTCATTGTTACTTTACCATAGTAACAGCTTAACCAGGAAAAAAAAATCTCGTAATGATGTCAAGTGATGAGGAAACAGGATTTAAGAAAATTCAACTAATGTTATAATTGATGGTGAGGACCAAATGATACCCTCCTCTCCAATTGAAAGAAAGACAGGGGTTTGTGTTCCCACTACATTTAGTCAACACAGTTTAGGAAGTCCCCACCCCTGGGATAATGAAAAGGGATAGGAGGAGGAATACAGATTAAATAGAAAGAAATTAAACTGGTTCTGCTTGTAAATGAAATATCTCTGTACATTAAATAGCTCTTTCTGTAAGAAAATTCCAGCAATCGGTTTTGAAAATTCCTTCTACGGTCAGCAGAGTCACAGACTGCAAGATACAAGATAAACCACACAAAATTAACCCATTACCTGCCAGCAGCCAGGGAGCAGAGACCCAGTCCCACAGCCAGAAAAATTCTACTAATCTCTTAGGAAACTCAGGCCACAGCAGGACTCCCAGGGCTAGCCAGTAAGGTGAGGCAGAGTTGGAGAGTTTACCAAATATATTCTAATATAGGCTCAGGAATGTGGGCTAAATAGAGAGATGCTTAGAAAGAAACACATAACCAAGTGTGGAAAGTGCCCTTCAGAAGGAAAAGCAAGACCTATTCACATGCAGGAATGGGCATCTCGGGGAAGAGCCCCCAAGGAAGACATATACACATGTGCGTATAAGATGCTCAAAGGAGAGTCACAGTAGTCTTAGCTTTAGCAATATGTGTATACCATTTTGGTAGCTTGCAGCTTTCATATCCTGGGACTAACCTAGGCAATCTGCATATATGTTACAGCTGTGTAGCTTGGTCCTTAGGACTCCTAACAGTGGGAACAGGGGCCGTCTCCATCTGGCTTTTATTGGCTTTTGGGACCCTACTCCCCATACTGGGTCGCCTTGCTCAGCCTTAATACAAGCTTAGTCTTACTGCAACTTGATATGCCATGTTTTGTTTTTTTTTTTTTTGATACATATGGGAGACCTGCCCTTTCCTAGATGGAGATGGGAGAGGAGGGTGGGATGGGGAAGAAATGGGGGGCATGGAGAGTAGGAGAGGAGGATGGGAGGGAAGCTGTGGCCAGAATGTAAAATAAATAGATGAATATAAATAAATAAATAAATAAATAAATAAATAAATAAATAAATAAATAAATAAATGACAGATAAATACATAAATATAAATAACCCCCCCAAAAAAAATTAAGAAACTTCACACACACACACACACACACACACACACACACACACATCTCTCTCCTCTGATAAGTGAGTTTATAAAGTGGTTCTGGAGATACCAAATAAAACCAAAAACCACTAGGATTTTACAAGAAGTACATGTCCCTGCCCTGCAAATGGGATTGCTGGTGAGATTCCTGGAAAAACCATTTACTAGAAAAGGGGAAAATCCATGAACAGTTTGTTCAGTAACGCTAGGACAGGACTCCTGCTTCTCTTCTGGCTAGAGGCTTTGACCAGACTCCAAAGAGGCTTCTCCCTGCTCAATAGCCCCAAGATTCTTTAGTTGTCTGCCCTGCCTCATGACCAGTCATCATGTGGTCACGAATGTATCACTCCAGTGAAATACTTAGGTCAAAACCGTCAAACCGTGTATGAGACACAGGTGCTGAAAACTGCCAAGCATTGATGAAAGAAATCAACGAAGATTTAGCAAATGGGAAATATTGAGTTCATTCATCAGAAGACCACAGTTATCCTTACATCAGCATTTACACAATATAATTTTAAAGAGAATTTCAGAAAGATGTTTTGTAGCTGTGAACGAACTTATTTTTAAAATTATATGAAAAGGCAAAGGAACTAGAGTTGTAATCAGATAAATCCCCAGAGATTTTGTTGTTGTTGTTGTTGAGGAATCAATAAAATTCCAACCAATAACTGAGCAGTCTGGTTCCATTTTTATTACTTCTTAAAGTGACATGATAGACACAAAGAACTTAGTAGTGGTGATGGAAACCAAAGAAGTAGAGAGAGGAGGGAACTACTTGGTCCCTAAAAGGGCAACATAAGAAATCCTGTGGTGGTTGAAATAATCCATATCTTGGTTGTATTAATGGCTATATACTTGTGAGATAGTAGCACAGTTATGAATGGCATTAATACTAAGGTGAATTTCATGAATAATACTGTTCCTTACAACCACACGTGGATCTGCAGTTTTCTCATTTAACTTTTAAAATAGTGTATAAGACAAAAATGAATGACATAGATAAGTCTAATCTCTCCGGGAGCCGTGCTTAATTCTTAAGTACAAATAATTCCTATATGCACATTTTTTTAAGTTTTATGGTTTGTAGAATGAAAGTGATAGTTTATCTGTATTTGAAGCTAGAATAAATCCACTACAAACACTTGAAAGAAATAAAAATAAACAATGAAAACCAGGAATGCTACCACTTGTGAATACTACTGCATTGTAAAATAAAATGCAGGGAAGTGCTTTATTACTTCCACGATTGCTACAATAGTTTAGCAGCAAGAAATTAATTCATGACCTTTACTGCATTAATACATCAAAGAACAATAGTCAACTTGATTAACTGGAAAAGCAATTTCTGTGAAAAGCCATAGAAAGTTGCGGGTAAGTACTTTTTACGGTTAAACAGTGTCTCCCTGAAACCAACTGCCAACATCACACCATACAAAGATATACGAGAACGTTAACGTTCAGCATTAAAAGGTCAATTATTATTAAAGACAAACAAGATAACTGCTAGCACTGTTACCATAACTGTGTTAGCCACTTGTCTGTTGCTGTGCTGAACACCATAACCGAGGCAACTTATAGAAGAATTTGTTTGGGTTCCAGAGGGTTCAGTCCCTCCTAAAAGGGAAACATGGTAGTAAGTGGCAGGTCTAAGGCTGGAGCAAGAAGTTGAGAGTTCACGTCTTCAAAGCCAAGCAAGAAGCAGAGAAAATGAACAGGAAGTAGGGGGGAGGGATGATAAACACTCAAAGCCCTGCCCAGATGACTACTTCCTCCAGCAAGGCTCCACTCCCCAAAAGTTCCACGACCTCTTCTAATGACACCATTAACTGACAGCCAAGTTCCCCAATACCAGACACTCAAGGCAGTAAGGGAGGGACTGAGAGGATAGGAGGGAGGGGAAACTGTGAGTGGGATGTAAATTAAATAAATAAATAAATAATTTAAAAAAGAAATAGACCCTTCGTGTAGCTTGTTTTTCAGGAAGAATATAATGGGTGGGGTGCCCTTACTATCTTGCTATCACAATAATTTCCTTTTTCAACTTCTGTCCCTAAAAGGCTTCATTTCTCTCACCCACAAATGTAGTTTAGACCATCTCTTCATATTGGTTCTTTTTTCTAGACAAGAAAATAAAAGTTCAGAAAGCTCTCTCAACTTCCCCAAAACCATACAACCAGTAACGGTTAAAGATGAGTTTTGAGCACCGTTGTACTGATTCGAGCTGGGTATCCCTCACCATCACCAGACTTCTTCAATCTCTGGCTATCAAGCACTGTCACACACATGCCCTGTGTGAATCACTCACCGGTCATGTAGTCCTATGGCCCAAAACTATTTCCCAAATGGTCTGCAGTCATATTCAGGATGCCCCGAAGACTCAAAATAAATACATTAAGGAATTCAAGTTAAGGGACAGAAGGGAAGGAAGAAAGACATAAAGGGGGAAGGTCATTTGGATTCATGCTGGAAAGGCCATTCATTAAAGGGGAAAGAGCTCTGCCGGAGAAACAATGACTCATGGTGTCGATGATGCGGACAGGAAACTGATGAGGAAATCAATCACAGCTCTGAAATGAGAATGCTCTCACCTCAGTATGAGCCTTGCTTTGCTCAAGTTCCACGTTTCCTGAGCCAAATACCTGTATTTGTAACTGATCACTGAAAGTTTGGGGGCAAGCATGTTAGTGGATTGGTTGGTCTTTTGAGATAAAGGCCCAGGCTAGTCTCAGACGCCATATAGAGTTAAGGCTGACCTGGAACTCCTGACCCCAGAGACTCCACTTCCCAAGTGTTGGTATTAGAGGCATGCAATACCACACCCAGCTTGAAACTGCTTATATTGTGATTAAAGCCATTTTTGAAAGTGAAAAAAAAAAATGATTAATGATCCAGTAGTAGAAGTGAACTTAGTGGGGAACTTAAACCTTTCAGAATAAATTCTATTCTCTGCCCTTCCTCAGTTTGACTGTCACGTTTTGCTTCTCTTAGGTTTTGTTGTGGTAGTTGTTTTGCTTAACACAGTGAGGGCCAACCGTCTAATTTTATGTGCATGTGTTTTAAACAGTCTTCCTTTTGTTAATTAGTTTTTATTGGTGCAATTGGTCAACCCTGCCTCCATTTGAATTTGCTACATGTAATCTAGAATACTTTCACTAATTAATTAGCTGTTTGGTTATCCAGATCATTTGCCTAAATAAGATACATGCTAATTGTATTATAAGATACCACTGTTTCCGTGGAAAGTGGCCTCAGGAGTTAAGGATACTTGTTGGTTTGAGGAAGACCTGGGTTTGGGTTTGAGTCCCTACGCCCACATGGCAGCTCAATCGTCTTTAACTCCAGTCCCAGAGGATCCAATGCCCTCTTCTGACCTCTGATCGCACTAGGCACACATGTGTGTACATACATATATGTGGGCAAAACACTCACATGCATAAAAACAAATGAATTTTTTCTTTTTCTAAAAAAAAATCTGAAAATCATTCATTAAAAAATCACAACTTTGGCTGTTCTAAGTAACAGAAATAAAACATAACTTTATTTGGGAAACAATAGAATTTTTAAGCATATATAGGGAAAATAATTCAATATATCTTTTTGTTAGTATTTCTCTTCTCAAGTTTTACATAAAATATCATTTTCTATAGCTAGGAAATAGTTATGAATGTTACTATGAATATAATCCTTAAAGAAGTAACTATTATGAATGCTTTATGTAGACCTCATCATCTAGGCTTGATATATGATGGAAACATACCAAAAAATACTTTTATAATATATTTTGGTTTCAAATTCCTAGTTGAATTCAAACAGAATAGGTGGAAGCACGTGATTTGTTACAGTACTTTTAATTTTTTATTTTACGTTTATTTAGTATGTGTGTGCGCACATGTGCACATGCGTGTTCACACTAGAGTACCTGCACTATGGCTCACATGTAGAAGTCAGAGGCTAGTTTGCAGGAGTCAGTTCTCGCATTCCGCCATGGGGGTTGAGGGAACTCAAGTAGTTAATTAGGATCAACAACAAGCAGCCTCAACCACTGAGCCATTGAGACACGAACCCTGCATGGTGTTTTAACTAATAACTTTTATAGTATGTCAAGTGCAAGTTTTGTATAATTACTGTCCCTTCTTTTTCAGGAGCCAGAAATTCCTTTTTGTACCGTATATGTGCAAATAGGAGCCCGCCTCCTTCATCAAGTTGGTTTATTTTAAACTTATGAAAGATTCTATCGTCTGTATTGTTACAGGAAACCTGAAGACGTAAGGGAAGACACTTCTTGTTCTTTGGTCTATTAATCATTCAGTTTAGATAAAATACAAATACGTGCTTTGCTCCATAGCAATCATGATCTTGTTTTATTTATATTTTCTTAATTTAGTGTCGAAGTCTAAAAATCCTACCAATACCAACTAAAATCTCAGGAGTTAGACAAGGGGTGTTTTGTTGTTATTATTTTCTCATTTGTTCATTGTTTTATAGTAGGTCATTAATCATAAGCATAGAAATTCCAGTCAGACACACACACACACACACACACACACACATACTCACACAGACACAGAGAGAGCACAGACACAGACATATGAACACACACACAGAGACACACAGACACACATATACAGACACATGGATACACAGACACAGACACACACACAAATACTCCACAAGGCTGGTTTCCTGTTCACATGACAACACTGGAGTCGGCCATCACTCTCCTTCCCTATGGAAGTTTAATTCTTTCCCCCATGGATCCTCTGAGAGCAACTGCATCATTGTTTAGCATCTATGAAAGAGGGAACATACCAGAGTACCAAGGTACCTAAGAATCTTTCCACTACATAAAAGCAGCGATGACTTTTCTTTCAGTTCCTTAACAACCGATGCAGGCGTGTTCAGTTTTCAGTTAGAGGAAAACTCTGTCTGGCTCTTTTCTTAAAGAAACAGGGTGAAGGACACCTGGGTCTGCGCTGGTCACTAACAGGCATGGAGCTCTCAGAAGAGTGACAGTCCCCACCCTAGAAAACACATAGTCGGTGCATCACAGCACACTTCCCTGCCAGCTTATTGTATTTTGAACAATAGGCGAGGCAGACCCTGGGAACCTCACTGGACATGTGTTCTCTGGGAGCATGGGGATGTCATTCATGTACTCTGGTGGGAAAAGAAAACCAGGTGGATAGAGTAGAGTCATTGGCCTGACAGACAAATGCTGTGTCAAGGTGCTAAATTAGCAGGAGGAAGTTTATGTTTGGTTAGGAAGCTCCTTTGGTAAGGAAATGCTATGTGTTTGAACGTGCCCAGAAAAACAATTTCTTTTGTCTGGAAATTTTATAATAAGCCACTCAGGCTGGCTAACTGTCTGTCCTAGCCAAGCTGGTTTCCCGTTAGCTTTCCATCCTACTCTTCCAATAGGGGTCACTGGCTTTGTTCATCAGATGGGTTGACTGCAAAATATTATCCTAAATGTTCAGGTGTCTTTTTGTCCATTGTAAAGAGGGCAAGTAGGTTAAATATAATTGTATTTCCCACTCCAGAATATTTTCCCAAGAAATAGCAAAAGAAAATATATTCCAACTGGGTCAACCCTTGTGATGAAGGAGAGGGTCTGTTGGAGGTGGACAGCTGATAATTTGGCAGAAATAAATGCATAAAATTCTTCAACTTCTTATTTATTGTGACAGCAAAAAAGAAAGAAAGAAAGGAAGGAAGGAAGGAAAGAAGGAAGGAAGGGAAAGAGAAAAAGTAAAAAGAAAAATACTTCATAGGTTACTAGGTTAATACAGTAAAAAGAATTAAAATTCTCACAGAAATCTGAGAAAAAGTAAATGCTTTCATGTTAGATCAAATTAAAATTTCTGACTAAAAAGTAGCTGAAATGTTTTTCAGAATTTCATGTAAATAAAGCTTTAGTTGGAAGACGTTAGGTTTGTGAGTGTGTAATCCTCCTTCATATTACCATTTTTTTAGTTTTCATACTGCCTGCTAACTTATATTTTTATACAAGATAAAATCTTCCCCACTTTAAATTGGTTCTTTTGCACAAGTACACTCTGTATACTCTCACGCATGCCAGCTAAAGTGAGTCACGTGGTCACTTCACTGAGGGTCCCAAAGACAGAACTCATCCACTGTGATCCATCTCACACAGGGATGGAAGTGCCAGCTTTCCCCATCTACATCCACAGTCCAATCCCTTCGCCAGAGACCAACCTCACTTCTGAGACTTGTCGTGTGCTAGATATTGCAGACCATTTTTGAGCAAAATACCATTTCTCCTGTGGCCTAATGTAATTATGGATATAGTATAATTGAACCTATACAACAAACCCATGAGGTGAAGTCACCACCTCTTTTCATAGTTCTAGAGGTCTTGGGGGGCTATGACTACATGATACATGGAGACTTCTCATTCAACGATTTCCTTGATGCTGTAACTGCCACGATAAAAAATTCCTGCCCTGATGTGATTGTGTATGTTAACTGGCTTTTAAACATTTGAATTTTATTGAATTATAAAAGGAATACAAATGCCAGAAATATCGTGAGGTCAGTGTGATGCCATTTGCCTATCATCCCACTTGCCACTCAGGAGGCTGAGGCGAAAGTACCAAGAGTTTGAGACCAGCCTGGGCACACAGCATGACCCTGCTCATGAAACAGACAACATAAAGAAAATCCCCACAAAACAACAAACTACGATTTAATGTTATCATTTTTTTTATTTTATAAAATTTAACATAATCTTGGATCACAATTTCAATTAAATGTTTTAAGTGAAAAAAACCATAGATTGAGGGTAAAATACAATTCTCTAAAGGTAGCTTTAACAAAGGCCAGAGATTAAGTGTTTTCTCTATGGTAAACTTCTTTAAATTACAGGGGAAATTAATGTATAGTTTATTATATCTAAGTTAAAGCTAAGATTTTTTAAAGTATTAGTAAAAGTTTAGGTTAAATTGAACTATGGAAAAGAGAAAGGGAATATCACATCCTTTTCTATTTTAGACAAATATATATATATAATGAGATCACTAATTATATATACTAGTTTGGTTGAGAGTTAAAAGAACCCAGCCACAGAATCAAGTTGCCTGTTTCAGTGCCTCAAAAACAAACAGCAAGAAATGTTAACATCGTTTTCCCTGTGTGTGTCAGCCTCAAGACATGTTGGGAAGAAAAAGGCTGATTTCAGTTTCACAGATAACGTATTTTGATAGTGTCACAAAAATCTTGATCTAGTTCTTGCCAGGAGTAAAAAAAAAGAAATTTGTGTTTGCCTTTTTCTTTGTCATTCAAAAATAAAATGTGGCCTGAGCATGGTAGTGGACACCTTTGATCCCAGCACATTAGAGTCAGAATCAAGCAAATGACTGGGAATTTGAGGCCAGCCTGGCCTATATAGAGAGTTCTGGACTAAGGCTACTTATGTTTCAAAAATGAATATAAATATAAATAAATAAATAAATAAATAAATAAATAAATAAATAAATAAATAAAGTGTACGTTTGAATATTGCGTGTGCATGTGTGCTCGCGCATTGTATACATGCTCATGTGTGCACAGGCACATGAACAAGTGTGTGTGTTTATGGAAGCCTTTAGTTAATGTTGGGAGTCTTCCTTGGTGGCTCACTACTGTAGTTTTTGAGATGGAATGTCTTGCTGGACTTGTTGCTCCCTAATTCATCTGGACCAGCTTGACAAATGAGCTCAAGGGATCTGCCTGTCTTTGCCTCCCCATTGCTGAATGCTGGAGATACTAAGTCAAGTCTTCATGCTTGCATGGCAAACCCTTTTCTTGTCTAAGCCATCTCCCCAGCTGATCTGTCTCTTTTTCTTACCTCATTCTCCTGCCTAAGAGAACTGGGGCTCTTCAGAAAGACATCCTCACATGAGTAAAATTCAAATGACTTAAAATAGGATTCATAGTTTTGTTTTTGAACTTTCAAATTAAAAATAGAGCAATCCCAAGAAAGAAAGAAATAGAAGCTAGGCAAAATTTCTCTCTTTATGAGAACTACAGCTGTGTCATGAAACAGCTCTCCACCATTAGTCATGTGAGAATGTGTAAGTTGACTTGTAACAGTCTTGGCTTTTTCACTTATTATTCTGAAATTATTCTGTCTTTCTCATACTCCTTGGTCTTTTGCAAAACTGTTTTCTCAACTGAAAATCACTGTATAGACATAAGTAGAAATCATTGTACAGGTAGGCCTGACACAACAATGGAATAGCTATGAAGTTAGTGACCTGGATTGCACAGACCACCCATTGTAGAAAGCCATAAACATGGCTTAGGGGTTCATTTGACCTCAGTATTAATTATTTAACATTCTACCATATATGTAATTAACTAAGATAGAGCAATAAAACAAAATATGTCTATCAGTAGACATTAATATCAATGGAGACTTGACCTCTTTGGGATTGTGCTCCACAAGCAAAACTAGTCTGTATTGCTAAGAAAATCTGATTGCCAGTGTGTCTATCCTTTCACAGTTTGATAAAGAGGCATCACAGCAGAATTCATGATCTTCAAAGCAAGATAGAATTATCAGCAATTTGTTAAAATCAGGGAACACAAAACATGATGAATCTAAGAGATACAGTTATGCCCAGAGTCGCATAAGTTTCACATATCTCATTTGATGGGAGAGAACTTGTCTTGGCTAAGAAATAGACATCACAGACAATGTCCATAGCATCTACTGTGTATGAAGCACTTCCTCTATGTCTCTCCTTGATAGCATTATGCTGCTTATTTTTACAACACCAGTCTAGAGTATTATTCTCCTTTCACAAGCAAGAAAACATATGCATAGAGATTGTGCACTCTGATCAATATCATCCAGCTTATTAGTGGAAAATGCAGTCAGGAAAATCATTTGTACCATCACAAGGAAATAATGTGTATTAGGAAGATATCCATTGTATATGTTCCTTATAAATTCAGTCTGGTATTGCACAGAGTTATATTATACAGAGTACAGTGAGAGCAAACTTCTTCCCACTTAGAAAAGTCAAATATTCATGACAGAAATTAAACATCCTGAAGTACTGTGAGCCATTCCATACCCTCGCTGAACTTGTACAAAATTAGCAATAAATTTGAGGTTTATTCAGTGTCTTTGCTATAGACATTAGTCTTTTACTATAGTGTGCTCTCTAAAAAAGAAGAAAAATATGAGTTATCAAATCTGAAGGAACTTACAACTTCCTGACAAAAATCAGTCCACATGAATACAAGTCACTATTTAATAAAACTCAAGAAGTGGAATGAGCCTCCAATGAGAGGCTCAAGGGAAGCAGTAAGGAAGTAGGAAAATATGTTTCCTACTGACCTCTCATGCACAGAGATCAAAGGAAGTTACTCCACGTAGAAGGCTGAATGATGACTCATCCTTATTCCAGACCAGTACCAACAGGCAAAGCTGAAGGGCTTCTGAAGTCTTGAAAGTTTATGTTGGCTGGGCGGTGGTGGCGCACGCCTTTAATCCCAGCACTCGGGAGGCAGAGCCAGGCGGATCTCTGTGAGTTTGAGGCCAGCCTGGGCTACCAAGTGAGTTCCAGGAAAGGCGCAAAGCTACACAGAGAAACCCTGTCTCGAAAAACCAAAAAAAAAAAAAAAAAAAAAGAAAGTTTATGTTGGGAAATTATAATTTGTATGAGCGGACAGTGAAAGAACGTGGATGGAGGCTCTGAAAAAAAGTGTTTCGGAGAAATTCCCCGTCAGTGAGGAGGAAAAGGGAGACACGATAAGAGAGGCGCCCAATGAGGGAAATTTTGCAAAGGCCCAAGCAGAAGTTTGACATTTGGGATTTGTCTTCGAGAAGAATAACTGGAGATTTGGAAATCATACATGGAATTGACTTGGTGGGGATGTGAGGGTTACGTTTTGTTAAGTTAACACAAGCTAGAGTCACCTGGGAAGAGGGAACCTTCAGTGCCATACTCTCTAATTATGTCTGGGGGCCTTTTCTTGATTAATGACTTATGGGTGGGGTAACTTACTGTGGGCAGTACTACCCCTAGGCAGGTGGTCCTGCGTTTCATAAGAAAGCAGACTAAGCAAGGCATTGAAAACAGGGCAGTAAGTAGTATTCCTCCATGGTTTCTGCTTAAGTTTCTGCCCTAACTTCCTTTAAGGATGGACTGTGATGTGGATAAATAAGTCAAATAGACCCTTTCCTCCCCAAGTCACTTTTGGTGTTTATCACAATAACATAAAGCAAACTAGAATGGGGTCTTGGAACAATATTATGAAATAAGAAGAGGGAAATGGGGTGCCAGATAGGAAAGTGGAAACTATCTGAAATGCTTTATGTTAGGGTATGAGAAGAAAATGCAGAGACCATGTGGAATATGTTTTTAAGATTTTATTATTATTATTATTAGCAGAACTTTGGACTTTAATGGTTAATTCAAGTGATTGCTTCGAGAAAATGAGGCAACTATTTTTTTTTAACTGTAAAATGCAATTGGCATTTCACAAAAAGTAGTGTTAGAGGTGGGACTCCAAGCTCACAAATGTTTCAAGGAGTATTAATGCAGAAGCTTCAGAGTTGTCTTTACATTTGAGATGTTGAAGAGCATGTTAGCTTTCCCCATTACTGTGGCAAAATGCCTGAGAGAAGAGTCTTGAAGGAGAACAGTTTTATTTGATTCGCAGCTTCTGTCTTCCATGGTGGAGAAGGCATGGTAGAGTTCATGTGGCGGAAGAGTTCCTCATATCTCAGCGGACCAGAAACAGATGAGACCAGAAGCGGAGCCAGGGAAATTTTAAGGCCTGCCTACCCCAGTGACCTGTGTCCACTATAAATGCAGTGATTCCCAGAGGTTCCACAACCTCCCAACAGACTGCCACCAGCCGGGGATGAGGTGGTCAGTCACATGAATCTACAAGAGACAAGTTTCATTCAGCTTTTACAAAGAGTAAGGCAGACAGAAAGGAAGAAAAGCATACATGGAGGCAGCCAATCCAGGTAACTCAATCTACTAGTTGGATGTATTTAGAAGGCCTGGACTGTGAGCCAGAGTTATACTTTGATATCATCAAGTGAACGCTTTCCAAGACTTTTTCCCTCTAACCCTATATCCACTGCTTGAGACTCCAAGACTGAATCAGACAATCAGATCGGAAATGATAGAGGCTTGTCCTCTGAAAAATTAGACACAAACTTCTAGCCTTTCAAAAGAGAGAAATTAAATCCATTTCCAAGCTGACCTTCCTAATGGTGTGTTGCAGGGAAGAAACTAAACCAAGAATGAACTAGTTTACTGAAGTATATAAATAGAAGGGAAGGAACTTACTGACTGGGGTGAATGTCACTGACATCTTTTCTGCAGTTAGGATAGGAGCATCAACAAGTGGAAGAGAAAAGGATTATAAGTTAGTGGTTTGGTCTGGTTTGGTTTTTCAACACAAGGTTTCTCTGTAGCTTTGGAGCCTGTCCTGGAACTCACTCTGTAGACCAGGCTGGCCTCGAACTCACAGAAATCCATCTGTCTCTGCCTCCCAAGCGCTGGGATTTAAGGCATGGGTCACCACCACCCAGCCCGTAAGTTAGTGTTTACTACAGCACAGAAGTACAACATTTATTTAGGTGGAGGGATGCGGTATTTAAGGACTTTGTCTTTGCTCCTTTGAAGTGCAAAGGTCAAAGGAAGTTATAGAAAATTGAGGAAATTGCAGTCTCTGCCATCTGTGATCTTTAACAGACATTGCTGACCCTTCATTGAGGACAGAAAGAAGCAGCATGCCAGTAATTCTTGTCATTTTAAGGCTATTAGGGGGAGTTTGCTCTGAGAGCATCATGTTAAGGCTTTGAAGTAAACTTGCATAATAGCTAAGAATCTCACAGTATAAAACAGTTAAGTTAAATAGAACACTAGACTCCTACGTGGTCTTCTGTCCATTGAAACCAAGCATCTGCTGCTCCTGGGGTCACACTCCATCCACATGTGACTCTTACCACTTGCTGAAAGCACACATGCTCTTAGTAAGTGATAAATTTTCTTCATGATCAACAGCGTATTGGGCGTGAATACATAAGCCGCTCTCTTGCACTTAATTCTCTGCTATCTAGGTAATAATTCTTTGGCTATATCATCATAAGAATCAACAACAACAAAAAACCCTCAGTAAAACAGATTTATATGTAAGTTAGACACATTCACTAGCAATTGTGAAAATCATATATATATATATATGTATGTATGTATGAATATGATATATGTATGTATATATGATTATAAATAAAATTTGGGGGAGGCTTGAGTTACAATGCCTCAAATGGTAGGAACAAAGGCCCCTTTTTTCTTTTATACCTCTCTGCTCTACTTACTATAATAATGACTTTATCCTAGCCTTCAAAATTGGCAGTTTTAGATTCTTCCAATAGGACTGGCAGAATTGATTCTGACTTTGTTTCTTTATACCATGACACTTGGGCAAAGAAAAGAAAAGCAAACAGAATACTCCTTACCATTTCCCACCCTCCAGCATCGCCAGTGGTCTGCTCACATCTCAGAAGCTCAACGTAGATGACTTGTTGATCCTTGTGACTAAACATTGCCCAGTGCCAATAGCAAAAGCAAGAGCTTTGGAACAGCGGAGTGGGTGGCCTCAATCATGACCATCAATTATCAAAATAGAGGAGTAATTCCCAGAGGAATGCTGGAGTACTATTTTTCTCTTCTGTCCTCCAAACTAAAACAAAAAAATTTAAAGAACGTTATGTGATGATGACATATGAATTACCAACTCCCCCAGTGTTCACCGTCTTCCCTTCTAGACACACTATTCCAGAAAGGTCTAAATGGGACAGTTGACCCCTGACCTGAGACAATAAACGTCTTTGTAATGACTAGATTATAGCAGCAACTAACTATTAATAGACTCAGGAGAAAGGATGCCAGGTTGGAAAATACAGCAATATTTTGTTGGCACCCACCTGGAGAAGAAGTTCTAGCTAGACAGTGAAGGCTCTAGTAGGTTTCTCTCTCTCTCTCTCTAAGCTTATTCATTTTTCCTGATTTTATATACTGTTTAGTAATTGGTCAATATATTTACTTAGCAGGATGGTTATGAGAGCCAGTTGATATTTTATTTTTAAACTCAATGTCCCTAATAAAAAGTGTTTCTTCAGTGTGCGTTCTTAAGTCAGCTATCTAGAACAAGTAGGTCTCTGCAAAGCCCAACTGGAGTGAGATTTCTCATGGCTGAATCACTTGATCGTCAGCAAGGAAACAGAGGACATGGCTGTCCTGGCTCACGCTGCTCGTCTGATTCTGAGATCTGCGCTGTGGGGGAGCTGAGCCATGTGATGCTCAGATGAAACAGGGAACAGGAGACCTTTTGTGACTTTTACTCTGTGTGTAGAACTATGACAAGGAAGTTTCCACCTCTGCAAGAAATAAGCCGGGAAATTTCAGTTTCTAGCATGGTTTACATCACAAACTCAGATTTTCCTGTCCCCTTGAAAATTCAACAGATACTCATAAAGAGGGAAAAAATGATGTAGGAGAAGTACTCCAAAGGAAAATAAGCCTTTGAGTACTGATTTTAGAAACTGTTTCAGGGTATCAGGGAGAGCAACACATATTCTATTATTATAATAATTCCTATTGAAAGGCTTTCTGTATGGCAAAGGACACAATCATCCTGATAAAGCAGCTGGCTACATGGTGAGGAACAGTCTTTATCAATCACTCATTTGATGGAGAATTAATATCTAAAATATATAAAGAATTAAAAAATAGACACTAAGAAAACAATCCAATTTTAAAATGGGATACAAAACTAAACAGTTCTCAAAAGATGAAACACAAATGGCTGAGAAATAGTTAAAGAAATATTCAATATACTTAGTCAATTGGGAAATGTAAATCCAAACTACTTTGAGATTTCATCTTGCAACAGACAGAATGGCCAAGATCAATAAAACAAATGATAGATCATGCTGGTGAGGATGTGGAG
The DNA here is from genome assembly GCF_949786415.1 of Peromyscus eremicus. Taxonomy (NCBI): domain Eukaryota; kingdom Metazoa; phylum Chordata; class Mammalia; order Rodentia; family Cricetidae; genus Peromyscus; species Peromyscus eremicus. The sequence goes on along the minus strand of NC_081424.1, from coordinate 22,506,975 downwards.
TAAAGAGAACACTCCTCCATTGCTAGTAGAAGTGCAAACTTGTACAACCATTATGGAAATCAGTTGCACAGAAAGATAGAAATCGATCTACCTCAAGAGCCAGTGATACAATTCTTGGGCATATACCCAAAGGATATACATCCTACTGCAGAGACATTTGCTCATTCACGTTCATTGTTGCTCTAATTGGATAATAGCCACTAATTGGAAACAGCTTACATTCATCAAGAGGTAAACAGATAATGAAAATGTGGTGTATTTATGCAATGGAATGTTAGTTTACTGTTTAAAAAAAATATGAAATACTCAGATAAATGATGGGAGCTAGAAAAAAAAATCATCCTGAGTGAGATAACCCAGACCCAAAAAGACAAATGTTATAAACTTTCCTTTATGTGGATGTTGCCTTTTAAGCCTTCGATTTTAGTGGGTAGCCATTCCAGCTTTGTTCTGGAAGTTCCAACCCCCATTGAGACTTCGGCAACTGTCACGCCTACAAGGCGGGGCCAAGGGAGGCGCCTGGGGACCCGAGATCAGGATCGGCAAATGCTCTCTTGGTTCCAGGACCCTGGATGGTGGAGGTGGGCAAAGCAGAGCTCCAGAGAACACCGCTGGACTGTGATACACCTTCCCCAGACCCCGCGACCTACCTATCCCTTAATTTGTAAGTTACGCCATTAAATAAATCTTTTAACTACATGGAGTGACCTAAATAATTTCACCAATATCTGGCGCCCAACGTGTTGGCAAGAGTTTCCACCTAAAACCTGAGTAAAAAGATTCTAAAACGGAGCTAAAAACAGCTCCTAGTTGTCTCTTTCAAGCTAGCGGCAGCCTGCGTGTTTGAGCTACTATGGCGGGTTCCTGGCGTACATGCTTGACCTGCAGTATGGCGGGAATGAGGCCTCTGCAAGTGGCACATTAAGCTGTGTGGTGGATTTAGCCTTTGCTAGTACAAAACAAAAAAAAAAAGAGGTTTCTGGGCTACACGCTGCTTTGATAGAAGCATAGACCCACTATTTCTGAGAGTTGATGGCTCCCAGAACTGGCAGAAAACGTACTACCGCCATGTTGGGAAGCTGAAGTGGGCGGAGCCAGCAGCCATAGCGCCAGCTCCATTTAAGGTTAAGAAGGCTGCAGTTTAAAGCAATAGGCTCAAGCTAATATAAAAAAATAAGCCACGTAAAGATGGCTACCACACAGAGAATCTGGATTATGTTCTCTTTGATATTCGTAACTGAAGAAAAACATTTGATTACAAAAGCTGTTGAGTTATGCCAAAATGTATATTTTAAAGGTACCTTGACTTCAAAGTTTGGATGTAAGGATATGTTGCTTTGGAAAAGAGTCTCTTTTGTTTCCACAGAAAGCCAGAGGCTATGGATTTGTTCCAGATTAAGATACATCCAGTTTGACCAGCCAAGACCCCCTGAAAGGTCTCCGATGACCCCATCCATGGCTGAGATGATCCAACATCCAGAATGGTTTGAAGGCAACTGGCTCAGACGATACACTCTCATGGACTATTCCATAATCCTAAAAATTTTCTTTGTATCCCCATAAGATACAGCGCCCCCCTCCAGCAGGAAGTAGTAAGAGAAGCTACGCCCAAATTCCCAAATATACCAAGCTGACTTTGGAGATGTGTAAAGGTTAAAACCTTCCTTTTTAAGAAAAGAAAAGGGGAAGTGCTGTGGGATGGTCTGTATGTCAAATGTGTTGTTGATTGGTCAATAAATAAATCACTGATTGGTCAGTGGCCAGGCAGGAAGTATAGGCGGGACTAACAGAGAGGAGAATTGAGAGAACAGGAAGCTGGGTGAGGGAGACACTGCCAGCCACCATCAGGACAAGGAAGATGTAAAGTACTGGTAAGCCACAAGCCACGTGGCAAGGTATAGATGAATAGAAATGGATTAATTTAAGCTGTAAGAACAGTTAGCAAGAAGCCTGCCATGGCCACACAGTTTGTAAGCAATATAAGTCTCTGTGTTTACTTGGTCGGGTCTGAGTGGCTGTGGGACTGGCAGGTGAGAGAGATTTGCCCTGACCGTGGGCCAGGCAGGAAAACTCTAGCTACATTCGATAGTCACACTACAATCCATATTCACAGAGGAAAGATAAAGAGTAAGAGATTATGCGGGAAGGAAGACTCTCCCAAGGAAGAAGAAATAGAATACATAGTTTAGAGAGACTGGGGAGACTGGAGTGAGAAGATCAATAAAGACTGAAAGGTAAGAGGGGGAGAAATGGAGAACAATTAACAGTAAGGGCCATTCGAGGGACTATATGGAAACCTACTATGGTAGGAGCTTCCTAAAATATACACATATATGAAAGAAATCTAAATGGAATCAACACGTATTGGGGGAGATAATGCCCCAACTAGACATCTTTCACTACCAATTGAAATCTCCAGGAACAGGAATGGGTTACATCTAGTTGACTCATTGGCCAAAGGAGTCCCATAAAAACCCCCAACAACTCAAGCTATTGCCAAGGCTACTGGTTGCTCTCCACAAACTGATGATAAGGCCCTACTGCTGAAGGCAGCCTCCACATATCTTGTGAACATGGACAGATTGAGCTGGTGCCTAACTCAAGCCTTTACCTTACTGATGGGTGTTCACAGTACTAAAATGTACTCTGCACACTACCAGAGGAAAAAGGTAAATACCAACCTGTCTACAAAACCTGTGCTCTACAGAGGTAACTTGCCTGCATGATACATCTACAGAGGTAACTTGCCTGCATGATACACTGGTCAAGAGTAGCCCAAAAGTTCTTGGAGTAACCAACAATTATCTGTCTTAATTTAAGCCCCACTCCATAAGATGGTACTCATGCCTGACACTGCTCGGGTAGTCAAGAGCCTGAGACTTAATAGGCTATACCTAGGGGAAAAACTATAATAATAGCAATAAAATGACTTCTAACCACATCCTGCTATAGCCATAGATCAATGTCTTGCTCAGCCATCATCAGAGATGTTACTACTTGGTGGTCGATGGAAACTAACACAGAGACCCACAACTGGACAGTGTGTAGAGAGTGAGAGACTTTGAAACACTCAGTCCTGAATGGTAGGTCTTCATCAAACCTCTCCTCTCAGGGCTCAAGGAATTATGCAAAAGAGGAGGCAGGAAGACTGTAAGAGACAGAGAAGAGGGACTACATGAAGGAAGCAGTGTCTTCCTGTTGTTGGTTGCTTTTACTCTTTGGCTCTTTGGGTCTTTTGGGGGTCTGCCACTCAGCTCCCAAATAAATACACACATGGAGACTTATTATTACTCATGAGTGCCTGGCCTTAGCTTGGCTTGTTTCTAGCCAGCTTTTCTTAACTTAAATTAACATGTCTATCTTTTGCCTCTGGGCTTTTACCTTTCTCTATTTCTACACATCTTTCTTTACTTCTTCTGTGGATTGCTGTGTAGCTGGGTGACTGGCCTCTGAAGTCTTCCTCCTTCCTCTCTCATTTCTTGATCTCTCTCTTGCTTCCCCCAGATTTCTCCTCCTATTTATTCTTTATGCCTACCAGGTCAACCTATCCTTTCTCCTGCCTTGCTAATGGCCATTCAGCTCTTTATTAGACCAATTAGGTTTTTTTAAACAGGCACAGTAACACAGCTTCACAGACTTAAACAAATGCAACATAAAGGAAAGCAGCACATCTTTGAATCATTAAACCAATGTTCCACAGCATAAGGAAATGTAACACATCTTAAAATAATATTCTACAACATCTTCGAAACACAACAGGACTGATGCGCATGTGAACTCACAGAGACTGTGCAGCATGCACACGGCCTATACAGGTTCAAGTCAGACAGGGACCCTGTGTATGGGGGGTGGGGGTGGCGGGGAGTAGACAAGAGCTCCGATCCCTAACCAAGAAGCTATCTCCAACAGGCAATCACTTGCAAAGAAGAAACTCAGTTTTCTCCAATGGAGTCTCACTGGGTATTATAAGCCACACTTAATGGGTAGGCCTCATGCCCAAAAGTAGATGGACAACACAAAATTAACTCGAGGGCATTTTTGTAGATTTTTTTGGGAGGAGGCCATTTTTTGGTCTTATTGGTCTTTTGCTTGTATATTATAGTTTCCGATTTTGTATTTTTATAGGGTGTATGTGTGTGTGTGTGTGTGTGTTTCTTGTGTTTTCTCTGTTTTGTTTATTCTTGTTTCTTGGCTTTTTTTAATTTGCTTGTTCATTTTCTAAGGAGAGAAAGAAAGAAGGTGTGGAATTGGATGGGTGGGGATGTGGAGAGGACCTAGAAGGAGTTGCGGGGGGGGGGGGCTATGATCAGAATACATTGTATGAAAAAAATTAATATTCATTTAAAAAAAACTTGGTCACATAGAAATTTGTCTCAAATCGTGAGTTCTAGACTCCATGGAGTACTGCAAATATATTCTGCATCTTCATTGCTCAGACAAGATTATTTATCGCACTATCTGTGATCCTCTTTGTTGATGATAAAATAGTAGAAACATTTCTAACATATGATTGTAACTTAAACAGTTTATGTAGGAATATGTATTTTCCTTGAGTAATTCTGTATACATGTATCCAATGTCAATTCTATTCTTTGCTAGTTGCTGACTGTATTATTTTACCTTATTTTATTGTGAGTTTCTTGTATCGCAGATACAGATGTTTTATTAGTAATTTGCAAATATATTTGTTGTGTATATTTTCATTTTAATAATGGTATAATTTACTACAAAAATTCATAATTTTTATCTCTTTCTTAACACTTGTACTTTTGTTGTGACATGTAAGAGACCATTACCTAACTCAAAAGAGTGAAAATTTAGTCCTGTTTTCCTCTAACGATGTTAGTTTAATAGGCTCAGTTTGAACAGTGATTGATTTTCCTGTTAACTTTTGTGTGCTAGGTTAAAAGGAAATCCAACTTCATTATTTTGTATGTGGATATTGAGTTGTCTCAGCACCATTTGTTAGGGAGACTGTTGGTCCCCCAGTGAATTTTGACACTTTTATCAAAAATGAACGGGCATAAATGAAAAATTTTATTTCTTAATTATATTCAATTGACTTATAGTTCTATTTTTGTGCTGGTACAGTTCTGCCTTGTCTGCCGCAGCTGTCCAGCAAATTTTAAAATACAAGTGTGAACCCTCAACCTTTATTCTTTTTCAAGACTGTTTTGGATTCCTTAAGTCCTTTGATTTCCATATCAGTTTTAGGTCCTTTTGTCAATGTCTGCAAAATAATCAATGGGTTTTTCAAACACATTTTACTAAATCTGTAGATCAGTCTAGGAAACAGTTCCATCTTCAGAATATTGTATCTTTAGCCAAGTGGTGGTGGCATACATCTTTAATCCCAGCACTTGGGAGTCAAAGGCAGGAGGATCTTGAGTTCATGGCTAGCCTGGTCTACATAGCAAATTCTAGATCAACTAGGGCTACACAGAGAAACCCTATCTCAAAATAATAATAATAATAATAATAATAATAATAATAATAATATATCTTTAATCAATAAATATAGAATTTTTAATTTATTTAGATTTTCTTTAATTTCTTTCAACAGTATTATATAGTTCTCCTACTTAGTTTATTAAGTTTTTAAAATTTATTTATATGCATGTGTGTCTATGCATGCTACATACATGCAGGTGCCTGCAGAGGTCAGAAAAAGGTTGAATCTCCTGCAGCTGGATTTACAGCTGATTGTGAGCCAGTCACCCCACATAAGTTATGGCTACCACATTCAGGTCTTCCAGAAGAGTGGCAAGTCTTAACAATGGAGCCATTTCTCTACCCTGAATTTTTAAGAATTTTTCATTTTTTATATTAATGTGAGTAAAATTATATTCCTAATTTCAATTGTAAATTGTTGTTGCTAGTATGTAGAAATACGATTGATTTTTTAGCATTGAGCCTTTATTCTACAACCTTGATGAATTCATTTATTCATCCTAATTCTTTTTACTGAATACCTCGGGTGTTTTTATAGATGAAGTTGTGCCATCTACGAAGATGGTCTCTATAGTTCCACATTTTCCTTTATAATCTGGTTATTCTTTCTTTGTTACTGTTTTGCTTATCAAATTGTGCAGATTAGCACAATGCAGAGGGAAGAGATCTGAATCTTGTTCCTTGTCATAAGGGGAAAGACTCGGCCTTTCATCCCTGATTGTAACTCTAGCTGTGATTTCTTTGCAGATGTCTTTTATCATATTGAGGAAGTCTGCTTCTAATTCATTTGACTGTGTTTTATCTTGAAGGAATGTTGGGTTCATCAGATGGCTTGTCAGCATCCATTGAAATGACGTTCTAGGAATGTGTCCATTTCTGCTAAGCTGTCTAACTTGTTGGCACATTGAGGGTACTAGTTTCCCGGAGTGGCCTCCTTATTTCTGCTAGGTCCTTAATGATTTCCCATCTTTTGCTTCTTATATTTTTTAGCTGAGGGCTTTTTCCTGTTTCTTTGTGAAAGTGTTCATCACATTGATCTTTTCAATACTGGGTTTCACTGACCTTACTTTATGCCTTTCTGTTCTTTCTCATTTATTTCTGATCTGATTTTTACAGTTATCTTTCACTTGATGCAGGTTAGGCTCATCTCTTTAAAGGGAAAGATGCACTCGTGATATGAGATATTTCTCCTTTTTAATGTAGGTATTTATAGTTACAAATTTTCTTCTAGGTATTTCTTTTGCTACACCCCATAAGATTTTTGTTGCTGTTTTTCGATTCTTCTTTGTCTTGTTAATTTGCTTTCATTCGTCTCCAGTAATTTTCTAATTTCTTTTATGACTGATTCATTGATCCATTGCTTATTTAATAAAATACTGCTTAACCCCTGTGTATAATTTCTGTGCTATAGCATAGAACACACACAGTATGAAAGTTACCCTCAGAGGTCAGAAGAAGGTGATGGAAACCTTGGAGCTGGAGTTGTGGGTGGTTGTGAGCCACCTGCCATGGGTGCTGGGAACCAAATTCTAATCCTCTGCAAGAACCTCCTGAGCTCTTAACCACTGAGCAATTGCTCCAGCCTTTTAATATATATTATTAAAATTTATCTTTAAACAAGAAGAAATATACATTTATATGGTCTTTCATAGATACTGACATAACTAACTTTACTGGTAATCTTTTTTGAATGTGTCTATTTAAACTAACACTTATTTTTACTTGATCTTAATCTGAAGAATTCTCTTAAGTATTTCTTTTTTTACTTAAAACAATTTTGGATGTATGTGTGTGCACACATCCATGTGTGTGTGTAAGTATATATTCGGGTGAGTATACACATGTATGCGCACACATGCGAAGGCCAGGGGTTGACGGTGACTCTCTTTTCCAATAATTCTCTATTTTTTGGAGCAAAGTCTGTCACTGAACCTGGAACTCACTGATTTGACTAAGATAGCTAGCCAGCGAAGCCCAGAAAGTCTCCCATTGTTAAGACTAGAGGCCTGCACCACTTCACTTGACTTTCTCAGATAAACTCTTGGGGACTGAGCTCAGGTCTTCATTCTTATACAGCCAGCACTCTACGGGCCAAGCCGTCTTCTCAGCCTTCTAAAATACTTCTTGCAAGACACCTCTGCAAGCCACAAGTTCTCCTAGCCTTTTCTATCTGGAAAAGTCCTCTTCCATCCTCTTGAGTTCTTACACTCTTTCTGTCTTTTCCTCTACAGGGTTCTCTGAGCCCTGAGGGGAGGATTTTGATGGAGATATCTCATCTGTGAGTCTCTGTATTAGATCCTATATGCTATGGGAGGAAGCTTTTCTGATGATGGCTGAGCAAGGCACTGATCTATGAGTACAAGCAGAACATCATCAGGAGTCATTTCATTGCTATGTTCCTTTAGTAGAACACTAGCAGTTTTACCCTAGGTCCTCGGGCTATCTAGCTTCAGGTTTTCAGTCACCCAAGCAGTGTTGGATATGGGTTCCAGCTCATGGAGTGAAACTTAAGTCAAATCAGATATTGGATGGTGACTCCCACAAGCTTTGCGTCACCGTTGCACTGGCGTATTGTGTAGGCAGGACACCATTGCAGATTAGAGGGTTTGTAGCTCAGTTGGTATTTATGTTTCTCCTTTCATAGCATGCAGAGCACCTTCCAGTGCCAAGAACACCAGCCTGCAGCAGTGAAGGTTCTAGGTAAGCATTAGCTCAACTTCTCAGTGTTCCTTGTGTAGATGTTGCACTTAACAAAGGGGCCTTGCTATCAGTTTGTGGAGAGCAACCAATAGCCTCGGCAATCACCTGGGTTGTTTAGGGCTTCCCATGGGGACCACTTTGGCTAACAATTAAATGACACGTAACACATTCCCAGCACTGGAAGCTTCATTTTGTGACAAGAGATAGCCAGCTGGGGCTCTGTCTCCCCATTATTTGACAGTTTCATTTAGAATGTATTCATATGTGTGTGCATGTACGTGTGTGCACATGCATGCGTGTGTGTGTGTGTGTGTGTGTGTGTGTGTGTGTGTGTCTGTGTGTGTCTGTGTGTGTGTATTTTAGGAAGCTTCTAGTGTATTAGATTTCTACACTACTCAGATGGCCCTTAATTTAATCTGTCTTTCCATGTATTCCCTCCTTTATTCCCCCTCTCCCATCACTCTCCCCAATTGATTCTTCTGTTCCAGTTTGTCCTGCCTCATCCATTCATAACTATCTATTCTATTTTCCTTTCTTAAGGAGATCTATCTGTCTTCCCTAGTCCTTTATTCTATACCTAAACTCTGTGATCCTATGGACTGCAGCTTGCTTATCACTGACTTAATCTGGCTAATATCCACATACAAGTGAATACATACTATATTTATCATTCTGAGTCTGGGTTACCTAACTGAGGATGATTTTTTTCTACTTCCATTTACCTGAGAATTTCAAGATTTCATTATTTTTTAATAGCTGAGTAATACTGCATTGCGTACATGTACCACCTTTTTTTATCCATTCATCTGTTGAGCGACACTTAGGTTGTTCCCAATTTCTGGCTACTATGAATAGAGCCACAATGAACATGGTTGAGCAGGTGTCTCTGTGGTAGGATGAAGTGTCCTTTGGGTAAATACCTAAGTGTGGTATTGGCTGGATCTTGATATATAGCAGTTCCCATCTTCCTGAGGAACTGTCACACCAATTTCCATAATGGCTGTACAAGTTTGCACTCCCATGAGCCATGAATGACTGCTCCCCTTATTCCACATTCTAGCCAGCATGAGAATGTCAATTACTTTATCGATCTTAGACATTTTCGTGGGTTATAAGATGAAATCAAAGTAGTTTTGATTTGTATTTCCATGATGGGTAAGGATATTAAACATTTCCTTAAGCATTTCTCAGGAATTTGAGTTTCCTCTGTTGAGATTTCTCTGTTTAGAGCTGTAGCTGATTTTTTTGATATCTAGTTTTCTTTAATATCTAGTTTTTTGATTATCTGTTTTCTTGATATCTAGTTTCATGAGTTCTTTATGTATTTTTGATATTAGACCCTATCAGATGTGTGGTGGATAAAAATCTTTTCCCATTCTGTAGGCTGCCGCTCTGTCTCAATGATGATATCCTTTATCACACAGAAGCTTCTCAGTTTCATGAGGTCCCATTTATTTATTGTTGATTTTTGTGCCTGTACTGATGGTATTTTGCTCAGAAAGTCTTTTCCTGTGCCAATGAGTTCAAAGCCATTCCCCGCTTTCTTTTTTGTCAGGTTCAGTGTATCTGGTTTTATGTTGAGCTCTTTGATTCATTTGGAGTTGAGTTTTTTGCAGGCTGATAAGTATGAGTCTATGTGGATTCTTTTACAAGCAGACATCCAGTTTGAGCAGCACTATTGGCTGAAGATGTTGTATTTTTCCAGTGTGTATTTCTGACCTGTTTGTCAAAAATCAGATGTGCACAGGTGCATGGATTTATGTCTGGGTCTTCAATTTGATATCATTGATTAAGGTTTTTGTCCCAATACCATGCTGCTTTTATTACTATTGCTTTGTAGTGAAACTTGAAATCAAGAGTGATGACACTGCTATCCTGGTGTGTGTGTGTGTGTGTGTGTGTGTGTGTGTGTGTGTGTGTGTTTCCATATGAAGCTGAAAATTGTCCTTTCAAGATCTATGAAAAATTGGGTTGGAATTTTGATGGAGATTACATTAAATCTGTAGATTGCTTTTGGTAAGATGGCATTTATGCTATATTAATCCTGCAAATCCATGAGTATGTGAGATCTTTCCATCTTCTGATATCTTCTTCAACCTCTTCAATGACTTGAAGGTTTTAATCATACAGGTCTTTTACTTCTTTGGTTATCCCAAGACATTTTATATTTTGAGGTTACTATGAAGGGTGTTGTTTCCCTAATTTCTTCTTCAGTCTGTTTGTCATTTGTACATGGAAAGGCTACTGATTTTGTGAATTGCTTTTGTACCCTTATACTTTGCTCAAAATATTTATCAGTAGTGAGAATTTGCTGGTGGAATTTTTATAGTCACTTATGTATACTATCATATCATCTGCAATAACAATGCTTTGCCTTCTTCCTTTCCAATTTATATCCCCTTGATCTCCTTCAGTCATATTATTGCTCTAGCTAAAACTTCAAATACTATATTGAATAGATAAGGAGAAAGTGGACAACCTTGTCTTGTTCTTGATTTTAATGGAATTGCTTTGAATTCCTCTCCCTTTAAATTGATGTTGGCTATAGGCTAACTGTAACTGTCTCTTTTATGTTGAAGTCTGTCCTATGTATTCTTAATCTCTCCAGGACTTTTATCATGAAAGGGTGTTGGATTTGGTCAAAGGCTTCTTCTGCTTCTAATGAGGTTATCATTTGGTTTTGGTCTTTCAGTCCATGTATGTGGTGGATTACATTTATCGATTTATATATGTTAAACCATCCCTACATCTCTGACATGGTGGATGATCTTTTGGATGTGTTCTTCTATTCAATTTACAAGTATTTTATTGAGAAGCTTTGCATATATGTTCATAAGGAAAATCTGTCTGCAATTCTCTTTATTTGTTGGGTCTTTATGTGGTTTAGATATCGGGATAACTTTGGCCTCATAAAACAAATTGGACAATGTTCCTTCTGTTTCTATTTTTGTGGAATAATTTAGGGAATATTGACTTTAACTCTTTTTTGAAAGTCTGGCAGAATTCTGCTCTAAAATCATCTGACCCTGAGGGGTTGTTTTGTTTTGTTTTGGTAGAATTTTAATGACTATTTCTATCTATTTAAATTACTGATCTGATCTTTATTTAACTTGGTAGATGGTATATATCAAGAAAATTAACCATTTCTTTAGGTTTTCAAATTTGCTGGAGTATAGGCTTTTAAAGTATGTCCTTGTGATTCTCTGGATTCCCTTGGTGTCTGTTGTTATTTCCTGCTTTTTGTCTCTAGTTTTCTTAATTTGAATATTCTCACTCTGTCTTTTAGTTAATTTAGCTGTGAATTTGTCAGTATTACTGATCTTATCAAAGAACTAACTTTTTGTTTAATTGATTTTTGTTCTATTTGTTGTTTTTGTTTGTTTCTCTTATACTGATTTCAGTCCTGATTCTGATTATTTCTTGCTGTCTATTCCTTTTGGGTATGATTTCTTTTTTCTGGAGTTTTAAGTTGTACTGTTAAATTGGTATTATGATCTTCCAAAAGAAGATTTTATGTAGTCACTTGGTGAACTTGCCTCTTAGAACTGCCTTCATTGTGGGTCATCAGTTTGGGTTTGATATGTTTTCATTTTTATTCGATTCTAGACGATCTTTAATGTCTTTCTTAACTTCTGTCTTGAATCAGTTCTCATTCACCTTGTCACATAATGATCAACACACTGAATGTACAGAGCAGAATATTAAAACAGAACAGAATACTAAAAGATTCAAAGGGAAAAGACCAAGCAACATACAAAGACAGACCTATTAGAGTAACACCTGACTTCTCAGTGGAGACTCTAGAAGCCAAAAGGGCCTGGACAGATGTGCTGCAAGCTCTAACAGACCACAAATGCCAGCCCAGAATACTATAGGTAGCAAAACTTTCAATCACAATAGATGAGGGGGAAAAGACATTCCATGATAAAACCAAATTTAAGCAGTATCTATCAACAAATCCAGCCCTACAGAAGGCACTAGGAGGAAAACTTCAACCTGAAGAGGCTAAGCACACCCAAGAAAACACAAGGAATAAATAATTCTAGACCAGCAAATCAAAAGAAGGGAAATACACACATGAACACACCACCACAACAAAATAACAGAAACCAACAAACAGTGCTCATTGATAACTCTTAACATCAGTGGTCTCAATTCACCAATAAAAAGACACAGACTAACAGAATGGATTGGAAAACAGAATCCATCCTTCTTCTGCATCCAAGAAATACATCTTACCATCAAGGACAGACATCACCTCAGGATAAAAAGATGGAAAATGGCCGGGCGGTGGTGGCGCACGCCTTTAATCCCAGCACTCGGGAGGCAGAGCCAGGCGGATCTCTGTGAGTTCAAGGCCAGCCTGGGCTACAGAGTGAGTCCCAGGAAAGGCGCAAAGCTACACAGAGAAACCCTGTCTCGAAAAAAAAAAAAAAAAAAAAGGAAAATGATATTCCTAGCAAATGCACCTAAGAAGCAACCCTGTAAAGCCATTTTAATATCTGGCAAAATAGACTTCAAGCAAAAACTAATGGCTTCTGATGAACAATACATACTAACCAAAGAAATAACCCACCAAGAGGGTACTGCAATTCTAAATATTTACACACCAAACACTAGGGCACCCAAGTTCATAAAAGAAACACTACAGCTTAAATCACATATCGACCCTCACACACTGACATTACCCAACTCTTGCCAACTGGCAGGTAATCCAGACAAAAACCAAGCAGAAAAATGAGGCAATTCACTGATGTTATAAATCAAATGAAACTAACAAATATTTGCAGAACAGTTCAACCAAACACAGAAGCATCTCATGGAGCTTTCTCCAACATTGACCACGTACTCCAACACAAAGCAAGCCTCAACAGAGAAAAGAAAATTGAAATAACACCCTGAATCCCGTCTGACTATCATAGATCAAAGCTGGATGTCAACAACAGAAAGCTTACAAACTCACTGAAACTAAACAACTTACTATATCTTAGATTCTTCATTGGCAGTTTTATACTTATTTCTACTATCTTTCCACTTTCTGTACAGTATTATCTGTAATGAGAAATCAATGATTGCTGTTAATGGGGTTTTTCTTGTGCTTAGAGGAGGCTCTTTCACTATTTCCAAGGTTTGCTCTGCTTTTGTTGCCATCAATAATCTGTATATTATTTATGTGTGTATGAGTACACTTTGGATTTATTATATTTGATGTAATTAAGTATAGATTAATATTTTCATGAAATTTGATATCTCAACCATTTTTTTTTCATTTCCTTTCTCTTGTTCTTATTTTCTTATTTTTTTTGTGTGGATAGGCTTAATCATACCCAACACTTCTCTGATGGCCTATTTAATTTCTTTAGTCTTTTTTTTTCTCTGTTGTCTAAATTCCACAGTCCCTAATTCTAGGCTTACAGGTAATAATCTAGTTCTCTAAAATTAGGGCTCAATACTTTCTTGTTTCCTTTGCCAGTTTAACATCTATTGGGAAGATCCTTCTGCGACTTTTTAATTTGGTCACTCTGTGTTTCAACTTGATGCATAATAGACACATGTAACTCCTGTTTGATGAGCTGTGGTCGTCACACCTTCCTTAACCAGCATGTGTGGTCTCCTTTTGTTCTTTGCCTGTATTTATAATGACTACTCTGAGGTCCGCGCCTGCTAAGCTTCACATGAGGCTGGTATTTTTTCTTACATGCAGTTCCACCTCACCTAGTTCTTTTTATGTCTCATAATTTCTGGCTGAAAGGGGGAAATATTAAATAATAAGTTACAGTAATGTCTTCCTCCTGAGATTTGATCTTGCTACTGTTTGCCTACTGCTTTGTTTATTTGCTTAGTGGGCTGACTGGAGTGACTTGGTAAAAGTCTATTTTTTTTCCTCCTCAGTGTACAGGCTCTGGTGCTCTGTTGAATAGTCTTATCATTTAATCTGCCTATATGTCTGCCTCTGGAACACTGATCACTTGTGAGTAAAGGTGCTCTAGTTCCTTCAGCCATTTAAATATTTTGCATTCTACGATAACAGACATGTGCGCATATGGGGCTCATTTTATTTTTTAATGCTTATTTCACTTTAATGTGCTTTGTGTCTGTGCGTGGGTACATACACGCACATGAGTGCAAACTCATGCAGAGTTGGGCCTGGCAACTGTCCAACATGAGTTCTGGGAATTAAACTCAAGCATCTGCAGAATTAGTACATGCTCTTAACCACTGAGCCATCTCTCCAACACACCTCTTTCTTTTTTTCTTTTCTTTTCTTTTATTTATTTATTTATTTATTTATTTATTTATTTATTTATTTATTTATTTATTTATGGAGTTAGGGATCTCACTATGCAGCTCTGACTGTCCTGGACCTCACCAGCTTCAAACTCATAGAAATCTCCCTGCTTCTGCCTTCCAAGTGCTGGGATCTGGGATTAAAGCAGTGGGCCACCATGCCCAGCATTCCAGCCCTTTAATATTAATCCAGGCTTCGTAAATGTTGTTTCTAGGTAAAAAGTGATTTCTAATTCAGTCAGAGATTATGCCTAAGCCCCTGTGAGGGCTCTGTCCTAGTCGATTGGTTCATGTTTTTACTTTGGGAAACATTTCCAAGTCTTCTTTACCTCCTTCCTAGTATGACTGCTCATAAAGGAAGGATACTGGACCTTATTAAAGTCTTCTCTACCCTGCTTCTGGCTTGACTGCCCATGAATGAACGATGCTGGAGTTTACTCATAGTGTCCCTCCTTACCATTGGGATCACTCTGATCCTGGGACAGTTCTTGGTTGGTGCCTCATATCTTGGTTTCCAGATTTCACTACCACTTTGCTCGCCTCTGCATGTTATATGGAATCATGGGAACCTCCTTTAAATTACACATAAACCATTTTTTTTCTGCTGATACCATCTTTTTGGCATGAAATGTTCCATCCTCTGTTTCACCCCTCTTCCTGGGCAGTAGTCTCCATCACTATACAAGACCTGGTGGTGGGAACATGGCTTTCTTCTGCAAGACAATACTTTAGATACACGAGTGAGTGATGGGAGCATGGTGGTCCCGAAGTTTGCATTGTACATCTGAGGTGGATGAAAGAGCCATCAGTTCTGTCTTCTGTTCCTGAAAGATCAAAAGAAGATAAGGGCTTCCTCTCCATCTCACTCTTAGAATTAGAGACCCTGGGATAACTCTCCTGAGCTGGAGCTCTGTGGAGAACGGTTGGGCTTGAATGCAATAGACGACTGTTCATGAGCAAGTTTTTCTTGAATGAGTGTGCCTTCATTATCTCTATGCCTTTAGGACACTAGTCATATATTTCAAATGGTTGTTTCTATAATTGTTCTCTGTTTACATTGCTATTTGTTAGAGAAAGAGCATGCCTTACTATTCATATATCTTTTACATAAAGACATTAGGAAATGCTTTGAATGGAGTTAAGAGCATTAATAAGGCAGTGAAAATTTGTTAAAAAGAGCATAAGGTGGCTGTTTGCAATAATGATTTATACAGGTTGTAAACCAGAGTTTTCTCCAGCTGTGTGAGGAGAGGCATGCCCAGGCTTAGAGTCACATGTGAAGCACTTCTGACAGGCAGGAGCATAGAGACTGGATAGAATCCATCCCTCCAACATCAGCATTTGAGTGAAAGGCAAGAGAATAATAGTCTGCTCCGTTTCACCCTGAATGTTATGCAGCCTGAATGAACCTAAACACAGCCTGCTGTGGGAGAGGGCTACTGTGTAGGAAACTACTCATGCATCAGGACAGCTTTGCCCATGTTCTGCATAGTTATTCCCATCCTTGTGACCAGATGGTGTCCATTCATCTGGAAAATTGGACTCAATTTCAATGACAGAGGACTCGAACTAGTGAGATGACTGGCTGGAAGGAATAAACAGTGTCATTTGCGTTCAGGTCTTCAGAGATCAGGAGGATTTCTGTGGGGTGGGATGCCTTGAGTTCTGACAAAGTTGTCTGGGAATAATGTCCTTCCAAAGATCTTTTGTGTATATGTGTGTCTTTGGGAGGGATTGTTGTTCCTTTATTTGTTTTGATTTTATGCATCCATGGTTAGCCTGAAACTCACTGTTTAGACCAGACTCACCTCAAGCTCAGGGCAATTCTCCTGCCTCTACCTGGAATTACAGTGTGCACCACTATCCACATTTTAATTCTCCAAATTTATGAATATTTTAGATTACATATCAAAGAGCAATAGGATTAGAGATCAGATTAGTGTGCTAATCATCCAGCCTTAAATTAAATTAGATGACTAGACATTTGCACCCAACCAAAGCATTCTGTACATGGGGGAAAAGATGTAGAAGAGTGAGTCATTCTGAGAGCAAGGCATGTAAAAGTCACGACCAAGAGCACAACTTTCCAATTAGATGAAAAAATAATTTCAATCTCTCTGTTGTACTTCATGGTAACTATAGTTAATATATATATATACTTAGAAAGGATGGAGGAGGGCAGTGAGATTGTTCAGCAAGTAAAAGCACATGTCATACAAGCCTGATGGCCTGAGTTTAATTCCCAGAACCAATGTGATGGCTGAAGTAAAGAACCAACTCCGGATCTCTGTGAATTCAAGGCCAGCCTGGGCTACAGAGTGAGTTCCAAGAAAGGCGCAAAGCTACACAGAGAAACCCTGTCTAAAAAACACAAACACACACACACAAAAAACCAACTCCACAAAGTTGTCCTCTGACCTCCCCACCAGTACTATGGCATTCACTCCCACACATGTCATACACACACACACACACACACACACACACACACACACACACATATATATACATACATATATGGTAATTGTTTAAAGTATTGAAAGTAGAATTAAAATTAATACATAAAGGTAATCCACATGTTAGTTCAATTTGACCATTTCAGGTTTTTTTTATACTTTAAGCATCCTGTTGTATACCATAAATATACATAACTTCCATTTGTCAATTTAAAAATAGAAATGATTTTGAATAGAAGAAAGGAAATGGAGAAGACTTGACTGGTCATGTCTGTGTTTGAAGATGAGCGAGATCCATGAGGTATGGAAGGAGGGCAGCTTCTAAAAGCTGGAAATGGCCAGGGAAGCCACTCCCGTGAGAGTCTTCAGACGGGACACAGCCCTGCAGACATCCTGCTTGTATTCCAAGGACACTCACGTGGGCTTTCTGACTTCTGCCTGTGAGATAATGGAGTTGTTTGAGCAACTCTGTGACAACTTGAAAAAATACCACTAAGATTTTTGAACTTTACGCTCTCAGGTTACAAATTAGAACTCAGAGATTCCAAGCTGTGAAGTCTTCTCACAACTAAGGTGCATAGGCAATGTAGATAAGAAGGGTGGGGCTCTCTCTTTTAGTCTCCGCCCACCTCACCTACCAGCCTGCACATTCATTAGTGGCCACAGTACACTGAGAAGAACCAGTGGCTTCCACAGTATAGTGTGGATTAAAAGATCGGTGTCCTGATGGTAGACACATCATGAATACATACAACATCCACTGTCCACAGACTTTTACTTTTTCTACTACTCTCAATGTCTCAAAATGCTTCCTTACATCAAACCAAAATTTTTCTTTCATGCTTCATGGCAATGTCTGCAATTCCACTTTTCAGGTCATAAAGAACATCTTTATGCCCATTATTTGAGTATGCTGCTGGAAATCCTCCTGAGTCTCCCCTTTCAGGCTGTCTGCCATCAGACCCCTCTGAGTCCTCAAAATCTTTTTCCCTGTTTCACAGGATGACCACTTTTCTCAGAGGCATCCTCCTGAAAGTGACATCCATGTTCACATGCAGCATCCGCACAGCTGAAAATGACCTGGTTAGGCAGGACACCACCCTAGTCAGTTCTGTTAAGGACTCTCTGTTCTTGTCCTTAACAGGGAACTGTGTAGTTGACTTGGGTCCTGAGTTCCTGAGTAAATGACACAGTTGTTCTTGATCAATTTTATCCTATAAAATATTTTCAAACTGTTAAAGCTTTTGTAGATTCTCCTTTCGTTTGTATCATTTGAGTTTTCATTACTTACCAGACTGTTACCCTTTTAAAACTAAAGCAAAATTGTGAATAAACCTGTGGAAGAAGAGAGGGAGGGAGTAAGTATTCCACACTCAGGAGTCTTCACTGTGGATAGGATTTCTCTGTGTAGTCCTGGCTGTCCTGGAACTCACTCTGTAGACCAGGCTAGCCTCGAACTCAGAGACCCATCTGCCTCAGCCTCCCAAGTGCTGGGCTTAAAGGCATGAGCCACCATTCCTGGCATCCTGATTTCTTGACTCAAGAAGAATTTTAAATAAATTTGGTAAGGAAGATGTGAATAATGCTAATTGTTTTTATATTGACAAAAGAGGTCTTAGGAAAGCAGTAAAGCTTAATTTTCATAGTCAAAAAAAAAAATAGAACAAAGATCAAAAAATGAAACCAAGTAGCTGGGGTTTTTGTTTGTTTGTTTGTTTAAGGACATTTGACATTAGTGCACCTAGGCATGCTCACACATAAATAAACATATATACTAGCCACACATAATAATATTGTGTGTGTGATTTCATCTCTTCTCAGCCTAATGGAAATCTCTTGGAGAGGTGGAACCTACGCTTGGAAGTACTTAGTAACTCCTGTAATTCAACTAATAGTGTTCTTAATCCTGTGTATGTGGCATTCATCCCTTCCTTCTTTCACTCCAACACTTAAGTAAGCAGGCTAAGGACATGGTCGGTTTTTTGCTCCATACGCTGGTATGTTATGTGCGAAAGTAGGAGAACTTGAACCTGGTAAGTTCTATTTGTACTATTTGTGTTGTCTTTTGCTCGCACTCCACTTTGATATCTCAATCGCCATGTCTTGTCTGTGTTATTCAAGCCAAAAGTCTTTTTCATTAATGGGGAAGAAGGAAGAAAAATAGTAACGTGTGAATGCATCCTTAGAAATCATGTATGTCACATACCTTTACATAAGATATATAGAACCTAGTTCATTTTTACTAAGATATTAGGAAAGGGGGCACACAATTAGCCTAGCAATTTATAAGGATACTATTTAGTATTAAAAATTAAAATGTGGGTGCTGGAGAAATAGCTCAACAATTGTGAAAGCTAGCTGTTTTCCAGCATCCATGTCAGGTGGCTTGTAACTCCAGCTTCAGGGAATCTGACATCTCTGCTCTCCACAAACACCTGCCCTCCAATGCACATGTCTACACACAGACACACATACACATAATTAAAATAGAATAACTGTTTAAAGAATTAAAACATAGTTTCCAGCCTTGAGTAACTTACAGTCTGCACTAACATATGTAACACTTTAAATTCGTAGTTTTAGACAATACAGCTTCTCCTGGGGAAATGGAAGATGCACACAGATGACCCTCTGTCGGTATTTATTTATATATTGCAAAGTGATGGCCCTTCCCTTTCGACTTGACAGACTCTCCCCAGTTTATGCCTGCCCCTGACATCCCCAACGACCTTCTAGACAGTAAGGCTAAGTGTCGGTTGCCTCCTGCATGCAATGCATCCAGGCACTTCCGGAAGTGGGAACGTTAGCGCTGCTTGACTTTTCTGAAGCTTGACTTGAGGACACGCGCTCATGTTCCTGGTCTCGAGAGCAAACAGAACAGGCAAGAGAAGATTGCAAGATCAGCTCAGTGTGTAATCAAGATAAGCAGAGTTACTGGGTACCGGTGGAGGACCAATCAGACGCCGCCTCCTCTTTATTAGTCTGTTGAGAGTAGTTGAATTTAAGAATGTAAGGAATGCGTCTGAGTTCTTCGCGTCTTTTAACCACTTTCTGGCTCCAGTGCCACAGAAACTGTGCCCTTTTCCTGGCACAACTTCAATGAGCCAAGGGTAATGCTTTGTTCACCATGAAGGCTGAATATTTCAGTGGTCATGCATGTGCAACTCCCAGGTGCCAATTTCGGTCCTGTTCGCGTGTGTCACATTCTGGCAGGCGGCGGCACAGAGGGCAAGCTTTCAAGGCTGAAAATGAAGCCCAGAATAACATGCCAACAGTGCACTGCTGTGGACTTGGATTTCTTCTTCTTTTTCTGGAAAAAAAAAAAAAATCTAATGTTTCTTCCATATTCCCACCAGAACAGACTTATTTCTACTTAGTGACATGGAATGTCAGGCATTCAGGGGAACGAATTGCCCCAGTCTGCCAGCTTCGCAACCATGATAATTCATAATTTCCTTCGTTGGTAAAGTGGGATGGTGTGGGACGGCAAAAGAGAAAATAATTCCCACTGAAGCCTTCATTTTTCCAAAACCAAAAAATGTTGCGCTTTAAGGGGGCACAGGTGTAAAGCCCTTATAGCCAGAATAACAATAAAATCAATGGACGGATAAATCCCAAACTTTTCTTTTATGAAGTAAGATTACCTTGTGTGAAATATGAATTTGTATATTAATAAGAAAAAAATTGAGACCAGTGTAGGTGTTACAACTCACATGGAAAAGGTATCCTGGCAATCAGGAGTCAAGGAATACCAAAGTCACACTGCACAACAAATCCCACGAGAGAGATTTATTGGGAAAGGAAAACCCAGGAGGGCGGCTGCCTTTACTTGGGCAAGAAGTAGCAGAGGGAGGTGGAGCTCTCCAGGGTGGCCTGGGGTTGAAGGGATTTTGTGAGTTACACCTATCAATCTAAAGTTCCTTCTTATTCCTGGCCCTTCCTTAAGGTCTGTACAGGTGACCGGAAGCCTAGCTTGCTAGAACATTTACAAACCAACATGCTGAGAAAGCAGAGAGGCTCTCTCCCCTCTGCAACAGTTTGTTTGGAGGTTTAGTTATGTCCAAGAGTAGGTACAATTTGATGAGATCCAGCCCATCATATCCTATGTAAGGCTGACTTTAGTCAGTCCTAAACTTTACCTCCATATTTCCAACATGGCACATTGATCTGTTTCTTCTGGCATTCTAGCTCTCAAGTTGGTACACACCGGTTCTGATTAGCTCTTCAATGTGGAAAAGGGATCAAGAAAACCTTAGTCTCGATCCAAGAGTTGGTGTGATATTTATTTGTGCTCATTCTCATTGTCAGAGAATGTAAGTTTTCACTATGTTGTGTCCATTGTTTTTTGGGGGGAACTGAGGTCCCCAAAGCTCTGTACTCCATCCCTGTGCTTGAAACATCATTCCTCTAGTCACAAGCAACACACTGTCTTTAAGACTTGCCCCCCCCTCTCTCTCTCTCTCTCTCTCTCTCTCTCTCGGCTTCCTTTTTTCTTTTTCTTTCCTTCTTCTCTTTCTCCAAATATATGACAGGCTTGTAAAATCTTCCTCTAAGTTTTAATACTTAGTAATTCTTCATCATACTAAGCAATTCCTCATTATATGCCTGTTAACTCACACATCCGAAAAACAAGCTTAACAAAACTCAGAACACATTTGCTGAAAATTTAGTCTTCATATTGACCAAAGTATTGCAAAAGGAGAATTATAATAAATTTTACAGAAAGTCGAATCTCTCTCTTCTTACGGCTTTTCTGAATAGTGATATTAAATTACTTTGTTGTTAGCCTTCAAACACAGCCATCTGCTAGTAATTTCAAGGCACACGAGAGAATCTAGACTTGAAAATAAGATTTTTAGAGGGGTGAACTATTTGAGACAAGAAAGGGGGCCAGTAGGAGGTGGCACAGGAGACAGTAAATGGGGGTAAATGAGATCAAAACACATGCTATATGTACGTGGGGGGGATGAGGTTATAGAACTTAATTTTTAAATGACTATATTAGTTGAGATAAGGTGTGAGGAAAACAATCATTTATATTATTTTCAAGCAAACTGCATTTGCAGTTTTGCAATAGTCTGCCAGAGAAAAAAATATTTGCCAGCACAATAAAGTGTTATCACTGTCCTTGTACAGTAGATATTGAAACCCCTTGTACAGTGGATACTGAAACATTTTACGTGCGTCAGAGGTACCTCCCTACCTCTAGTCTTTCTTTCTGTTGTTTCAGTTACCCACAGTCAACCACAGTCTGAAAGCATTAAATGGAAAATTGTTTCAGAAACAAACAGTTCACAACTTTAATTCGTATACTCTTCCAAGCAGCACTATGAGATTTTTGAGCACTCAGCCCCACCTTCTCGGAGATGGGAAGCATCCCTATATGTGACAGCCTGATGCAGGTCCCACCTGCCCATTACACACTTATCCAACTCCAGAGTTTGATGGTTATTAGAAATATCAAGCAAATAGCATTTTATTTAGTAATGTCCCCTGTGTGCAAAAGCAGTCAAGTCAATAATTTAGATCTACAAAGAGAAGTGACAAAATGATTTAGTTGAGTGAAAAAGCAAATGTTTCTGGATTTATGAGAAAAAAATACTATCAGACACTAAGTTCACTAACATCTTACATGATAAGGATGAATCTTTAATACATGTAATTGTGAAAAACAAAAGCTGTCTGTTAATTCTTAAGATTTTTGTTTGTTTGTTTTTTGACAGGGTTTCTCTGTGTAGCCCTGGCTGTCCTGGGCAACAGAACTCATTTTGTAGACCAGGTTGGTCTCAAACTCAGATATCTGCCTGTCTCTGTCTCCCAAGTGCAGAGATTAAAGGCATGCATTACCACTGCCCAGCTTGGATATTTTATTTTTTTAATTACGTGTGAGTGTGTGTGTGTGTGTGTGCGCACGCGCATGTGTGTGTGTGTGTGTCAGAGTGGGGTTATGTGCACAAGAGTGCATGAATGCCTGGAAGCCAGAAAAGTATTTGGACTTCATGGAACTGGAGTTACAGGTGGATGTGTGGCATCGGACATGTGTCCTGCCACCGAACATTCCCCTCTACAAGAGCAATGTATACTCTTAACTGCTGAGCCATCTTTCTATCCCCTTGTGTAATTTTGTTATCTTAGATTCATTTCCTGCCTTGATAAAATACTCTGACAAAGGCAGCTTAAGGGAGAAAGGGCTTATTTGGCTCACAGTTCCCAGTTATAGTCTGTATTAGTTACTTTTGTGTGCTGTGATAAAAATGCCATAACCAAGGCAATTGGTAAGAAAGAAAGGGGAAAAAAAAGTGTTTACTTTAGCTTCCTGTTCCAAGGGGTTCGATTTCAAAATGTCAAGGACAGCATGACAGCACACATCAGGCACTGTCGCTGGAGCAGGGAGCTGAGAGCTCACATCTTGAAACTCAAGCAGGAACCGGAGAGATAGACTAAGAAGTGATGGGAGGCTTTTAGCTCTGAATGCTTGCCCACAATGGCTGGACAAGGCTGAACCTTCTAAACTTCCCTCAAGCAGCACCACCAACTAGGAACCAGAGTGTTCAAATGCATGAGCCTTTGGGGGACATTATCATTATTCATACTATGACATAGCCCACTGTTATGCAGAGTCAAGGCGATAGGAACTTGAAGCAGCTAGTCACAGTATAACCACAGTCGACGGCAAAAATCGGTTAATGAATGTATGCATGCCAGTACTCAGCTCTCTTTGTCACTCTCAGACAGTTCTGAATCCCCTACCTAGGGAATGGTGCCACTGTAGGCCGACCTTCCCACCTCAGTGAAGGCAATCAAGATTATCACTACAGGCATGCCCACAGGCCAACCTAATCTAGACAAGCCCTCATGAAGATTCCTTTATCAGCTTACACTAGACTGTCAAATTGACAATTAAAACCAGCCACCTCATTTGCTCTCATGCCTCATGCTGCAAAGTTACAGCCACAGTGTATAGTAAGTTCTTTTTTTTTTTTTCAGGTGTTACAAAATTGTTTATGTTTACTATACTGTAGTAATAACGTGAAACCGGGAAGAAATGTGATGCTGGATTTGCTTGATGCTACAAAACTGTGAATAGCACAGACTCTTGGTTAACAAGAAGAATTTTTTTTGTTGTTGTTTTTGTTTTTCGAGACAGAGCTTTTCTGTGTAGCTTTGCACCTTTCCTGGAATTCACTCTGTAGACCAGGCTGGCCTCGAACTCACAGAGATCCGCCTGCCTCTGCCTCAGGAGTGCTGGGATTAAAGGCGTGCGCCACCACCGCCCAGCGAAGAATTTTTTTAGTTTTCCCGAATCTCGGAAACTTTGTTGATGAATGTCACTCTATCATTTGTAGTTCACCCTTCTGATTCCACATCTAAGCTGCTAAAATTGGCCAGTGTTTGTGGAAAAGGCAAAGAAACCACAGACAGATGAACATCAGCAGACCACTGAACAGTGAGTGGCTTCATTTCTTACCGTCCACAGCACAGTGGCCTGGCATGTGTTGGCATTCTGACCCGCCCGTTGGGGACCCGCCCTGCGTGCTGATATAAAATCCCCTTTAAAAAGAAAACTTTTCTCCCCCATCTCTCTCTCCTTTTCTCTATTCCCATGAGCTGTGTTCTCTCTCTCCCTCTCTTTCTCTTTCTCTTTCTCTCTCCTTTCTCCTTCTCTCCGTTCCCTCTCCTCTCCCCTCAAAATAAACTTCCATGCGGATGCTGTGCCTGGGGTGTGAGCAACTTTCCACTGTGCCATGCCGCCCACATTGAGTCTGCATGGCGTGTCTGCCTCATCCATCCGCCTCATCCATCTGGGCACCATGGCCATTGGTTTTGCATCTGAAACTGTACCTGCTGACCTGAGACTGGAAAACAAAAAAAAAAAAACAAAAAAAAACCCCTGCATTACTGGATGAAAGATCAGAAATCATGACCCTCTGTATGGTCCCCTGAGGCAAACGATCTCAAGCCCTTTACTGAAAGTGAGGCATGGTTACACACATTCTGGAATAAACCTGAGCAAGGAAACATCCTAACTTAGAGATGTTAAATCTGCTGATAAAGCACCCACTGCCTCATATCCAGCTGAAGAGGTTGACTAAAAAGACTTGATGCAATCCAAACCAAGTCTTGTACTGTAGCAACCTGGAGTATTCTGGAAGAAGATGTTCAATTGAAATGGCATTCAGAAACATGCAATGAAGTCCCAAAGCACAAAACATGGAAGGATAGATGGACGGATAAAGTAATCCTGGTACCACGTGGCAGAGCATGGGATAAAGCAAGTGTATGAACATCAAGATGCCGTGTACTTTCTGGTAATATACTCTGACAAGGACTATGTGTATGTAATTTTATTATAGTATGCTATGATTATTCTGTTTTGTGAATATTTATTTTTAATGCCTTATTGTGCTGAATTTATAAATTAAAATTCATCAGAGTTATGAGTATATCATAATGTATATAGGGTTCATTATCATTCATGGTTTCAAACAACCACTGGCGATCTTAGAATGTTCACCCAGATAGGAGTAGAGGTATACCTGTGCACAGGTAGGATTTAGAGAAATTAAGAAGAAAAATCACCACCGTGGGAAAATATTGGAAGGCGACACAGGATGACAAACAATATGAAGATAATAGGTCATGCATTGTCTCTATGCAAGACTGTCCCGACCCCTGTTAGAAGGGGAGAGCTCAATAGAAAATCTCTGTTAAGTGATAATGGAAAGAACAGGATTTACTCTTCTTTGTGATGGTGAAAACTGAATAAAATATTTACAGACATAAAACATGAAAGTTATTCTTTAATTTTGAAAATGGGCAACATAAGTCCTCTCCCCTGCCCCTTCTCACCTATTCCCCTACCCAGCTAGTAGGATACCTGTATACAGGATGGATATTTGAAGGTGTGAGTCTGAATCCAGAGGTCACCCACTGATACCTCCAGGTTCCCATGTCATGGAACAAAGAGCCAGACAAGGGGCATATGAATAGTCATGGAAGTTGAGACAGTTCATCAAAGAAGAAAAAGGTATTCCTGAAAAAATGGAGAAGGATATAGAGCTGGGACAGGATGAAACCAAATCCTAGGCCTTCGGCATCAGAGCCTTGTATAGGTCATTTACATAGTGCCCACCTTCTCTGTGAGAGCTCCCTTGCTGTATCTCAGGCCTGATCTGTTGTATTACACCGAGCCTTGCCGGCTTATTTCATGTTGTGATGCCTCAGTCCCCACACCTCCAAACTTTAGACCACCTCTGCCTGGTGGGAAAGAAGAGGTGTCTTAAAAATATCAAAGTTTGTTTTCTTTTCCTCTCCTAGGTTTACATTTGACTCTTTGTAGCTTATCTTAGGAATTCTAAGACCTTGGTAACATTCAGAATAAAAAATGATGGTTGGCTAGGAAACGTCAGTGAGCCAGCCAGGGATCTCATTTCATTTAATTTGATAAGAGAGTAAACAGTCTGGAATGTAGATGTATGATTTGGTCTGTTTTCATTTTCTAGCCTTCAAAGATAACGACTATCAGTTTATGAATGTGCAAGAAGAAGCTGATTTTTTTTTCTTTTAACAAAGGCCATGTGATACTCAAGCAATTCTGAAAATCTACAGTGTATGAGATTGTTTTAGGCTCTCCAGATACATGACCGAATTTTCACCATTATCTAGCATGAAGAAATAGTACCACATCATACCTGTGGGCATTTTATGGCAAGTTTCCTGGAGGGAACAATTTCCTTTGCTTTAGGTAGATCACCACAACGTTCAGAATGAAATGCTTAGAAACGGTGTAACTTCCCTGAGTGTGGTCATTCCCACTGAAGTCGTTAGCCTTCAAGGGGGTTTGTAGATGTAACTCTGTCATATGTGCCCAAATGTGGTAGCTGCCAATTTGCTGCCTACATAATCTAATCGAATCCTCCTTCCTATTGGTGTTTCCACAGCTAAGTTTATAAAAAGCCGTAAGAACCACGTGCAAAGGTGTTCTGGTAGTGCTATTGTCATCTCTGGCACTGTGTGCATTATGTCTTTTCGATCTTTCCATCCTAGTCTCAGCTGAGACGCTCAGTCATTTGTTTCAGGTGTTTACACTTCAGTAAGGCTAGAGGTGGAATGCAAAACCATACTTGAACCCATCCGGAAACTCCTCCATTTTAGTTTGTGGGGAAGTGAGTTGTTAGTTGGATCCTGATACAGTGACTGTTCTTTAGGGCTCGGACAAAATGACAAGTATCATCTTGCTGAATCACCATTGTTAGTCTTATGAAGCAAAAGCCCCTCATCTGCTGAGGAAGCATAACAGCCTGAAATCATAGCCCTACTCAGACACTCATGCCTTCTAAAAAAACACTGAGTATGAGCTGGAGAGAGAGCTCAGCTGTTAAGAGCACTGGCTGCTCTTCCAGAGGACCCTGGTTTGATTCTCAGCACCCACAGGGCAGCTCACAACTGTCAGTAACTCCAGTTCCAGGGTTCTGACATCCTCTTCTAGTCTCCCAGGTTACCAGGCACTCACATGGTGCACATACAAAGGCAGAACACCCACATACTTTAAAGAAAAGCAGGGGGGCGGGGGGGGGGGAGCGAGGCTTAAGTGCAAAGGCCTCCCTTCTAGTATTAGTCTTCTTGTCGGCCAACTACGGAGAGCAACAGAGCCATTTTCTCTTTAATTCATTTTTTATTTTTATTTATTTGTTTGTTTATTTATTTATTTAATGTGTGTATATGCTTGTGTGTGTGTATGCATGTATGTGCATAAGGCAGAGATCAACCTTGAATGTTATTCCTCAAGAACTGACCAGTTTGAATTTTGGTTTGGTTTTTTGTTTTGTTTAGTTTTTGTATGTATATGTATGTGTTGTTTGTTGTTGTTGTTGTTGTTTGAGGCAGGGTTTCTGAGACCTGGGGCTCTCAGGTTAGACTAAATTGACTGGTCAACAAGCCCAAGGGATCCCCTGTCTCTGCCTGAGCATCCCTTCCCCCCACTCTGAGATTACAAATACAGTCTGTTGTGCCTGAGTTTTCACTTGGTGCTGGAGATCCAAGGTCCTTACACTTGTCAAGGGATTTTTCTGAATTAGCCACATCCCGAGCTCCCGTGGAGCCATTTACTGTCATAACTGCATCATTTCCATCAACTGCTACAAAATCATTTGGCTTGCTTATCGTTTGTTTGTTTGTTTGTCTGTTTGTCTGTTTGTTTGAGCTAGAAGTTAGGAGTTCAGGTCAGCCTCAAATTCACCATGTAGCTAAAGCTGACTTCAACCTCAGGATCCCCCTGCCTCTGACTTCCTAGTGCACCATCACACCTGGCTTGTTCAAATCTGAGTCAGCACTGAGTTGAACAAGCCTAAATTCTCACATACATAAACAGAAGTCTTTTTTTTTTAATTTGTTTCGGGCACAGAAGGTATATAATCATCAAGCACAGTGTACTGGCACCGCCCATTTTCAGAGTACAGAGAACATCAACCAACGTTAGATACCACACTGGTGAAATTCAAGTCTAGTGTCATAAGTAAGCACACACAGATTTCAGATTTTTATGTCTTTATTATGCAAACTACTTTATGTTAATATTATTACAAGCTACAAGATTCTAATCAAAGTGTAGTCTCCCCACCCCCACCCCAAAAAAAAACAGAGAAAAGAAGGAGGAAAGGAAATGAGGATAAGAGCCAGAATGGACCAGAGACATTTACTGGAGAAAGTATACCCCAACAGGCTATGAACAATGGGTTGGGTTTCAGAAATGCCAAGCAGGAGACGGGATGTCCTACATGAATACCTTAAATTTAACAATGGAAGTTAAATCAGTTTGGGGAAACTAAACTAACCTTTTGAGGATATTTTCAGTCAAGTAGGAAGAAGGATGATAAGTGTTAGCAAATGCATATCTGCATCTTAAATGGCATATTAAGGACAAACTATACCAAATACTGTGCTAAGTGCCGAGAGAAGGAAGTGCGTGACGTACACACACAAGGCACTTAGAATTTTTATAAACTTGCAGCCAATGACTTAAGAAATTTGAGCAGTCAGTGGCATTATCCAGACAAAACCAAACTGAAATAACAAGAATTAGCTTAGTAATTGGACTGGATTCCGTCGGGCATCTTTAGAACTCTTGCTGTACAAGAAAATAAAAACCCCAGAGACAGAGAGCAAAGAGGAATGCAGGACACTTTCTGTCTTCGCCACTTTACTGTGAGTGTGTCTAGAGAAATGGAAGGAAGAAGACATGGGAGAGGAAACTACGAGAGAAATTAGAAAAGAGAGCTAAAGGGTTCTGGGAGCCATGGCAACAGGATGAAAGGCAGCCCCGGGAAATGGCCCGCCAAGGTTGTCTCCACCTCCATCTGAGATTTGTACATGTTAGTCTCGAGCTAATTTTTCATGAACCTTCCTATAATTTTATTTTACTTCTCATTAATATTGTCTTAGCAACATTTCACAGAAAGAAAAACATAATCACAAATATCCAAGACCTGGAGTTGTTAAGCAGTTTGTCCAACAAGTGAATATATCAATGGTTTAACAGGCAGTATATCTCTGAGGGCACATAAGAACTCATAAGACTTGCAATAAAGCTCCTTTCTCCACCGTATTTTAAATGAAAACAAGCCGGGTTTCCAGAAGAAAAACAAGGCAAGTAGGAATGTGTCAGAGGTTGAAATCGATAGCCTAAATCTACAGACAAACGATATGTTTATTTGTCTTGGATATATTAAACTCTGGACCGCCATACCGATTTTTTTCCCAAAAATATAAATAATTGTGTTCTTCCCAATACATTGCGCATCGTGTGGAAGTTCAGTCGTCCCATTTTACCACAAAACAAGGCTGAGAGGGGAGCAAACGCACTTTGAAACGGCAGCACCCAAGGGTGGAGACAAAACCAAGCTGTTTCTTCCCTGTTCTCCCTCCAGCCCCCTGCTCTCATTTTCATCGGCCATATTGAAATAAATAAGAGGGCAAGAATGTCTTTCTCCCACAGTGCTGTTTGCGGTTAGGAAAACAATAAAGGATATTGTTACAAATAGGTAGGCAACATAATGAGAAAAAGAAGTGGCCTGTGGTCACAGCTGCAGCTGTGCCTGCCAGAAATGAGGTTCCCAAGAGTGTAAGACGCTAGCAAGCAGCCAGGAAGGAGTGAAGAGGTCTGTGGCTGCTGTGTGCAGTAAGGTTATTTGGAATATATTGGCCCTAGTCTTTAAAGTTTATGGGTTATTTTCTCAATTTGCCCTCCCTCCTTTTTTGAGAGCTTTTGCCTTATGTGTTTTTTTTTTTTCCTCTCTACATATTTTTTCAGTCCTTCTTAAAACCATGTATCTTACACAAACATCTTGACAGAGAAAGCATGGAAGTGTGGCTGGTGTGCACACTTGACCCGCACTGAAGACGTCAGGGTGCTTGTCACCATGGCTCCCATCGTCCCCCAGGTGGCTACAGACTGCCACATCACCAGGGATCCCTAGATCCACGGCATTGCTGTGGGAACCAATGTAAACACATCTCACTTGGAATTTGTTGTCATGATAGTGGTTTATCATGTGACATTCTACAAATCAGAAAATCAATAATGTCCAGAGTGGACTTCTTAGAGATAACCATTGTAACAAAAAATAGAAGTCGTCTCTTGAGAACACGACCAGAGCCCCAGAAGAAGAGCTTGCCTCTGAGCTGTCATTAGAGCTACTCTGTGATTTTTTTGATCACCTTCATCAAGGCAAATCAAGGATATGCATTGGTTAGGGTGCGCAGCCTAGAACAGCATATCTGTATCTTACCCTTAGGGCATCCTTGACCGGGGGTTGGGGTAGGGGGGATGTGGGGGGGGGGGGGGGCCTTGGACTTTTACTTGCAAACAGAGCTGACAATGGTAGCTTTGCATTTTAGGCTTTTTTCCTGGGGTTTTAAATCAGCTTTTCAATTCAAAATAAATGAAATAGATACCGAAAGGTTGTAAGGGCAGTACAAGAAATGCCTGGAAGTTCATCACCCAGTTTCCCCTAAAGCTGCTGTCCATCATAACCACTAACAACACTGAGAGGCCAACTGGTACACGCTGCAGTGAACTAAACTCCAGACTTCACTCAAATCTTCCCAGTTTCCCCAGGAATGAGCTCTAACTCTACCAGGGTTCAATCCAAAAGACAACACTGTGCTTAGGGAAATATTTATTGTATTCTCTCAAAAAGCAGAGCAGGGTCTGGTACCTACCACGATAGAAGTCACTTAACTGTATTAGATAATTTGTAGGCAGGTAAGGTAAGCTGTTTCTATAGCTAAGGCATATTAATAAGAATTTACTCTCAATTTATTTTGTATGTATGAATAGTTTACATGCATGTATGCATGTCTGATACCAGTAGAGATCGGAAGAGGGTGCTGGACTCCTGGAACTCAAGTTACAGACGGTTGTGAGCTATCATGTGGGTGCTGGGATTCAAACCTGGGTCCTCTGCAAAAGCAGCCAGTGCTCTTAACTGATGAGCCAACCCACATACCCCTACTATGACTTTATTGCACTGCTTCAAAACACACACACACACACACACACACACACACACACACACACACACACACACCAAATAAACGTAAACCTTAATTAGTACAAAATAAAAGGCAATTTATATTTGACATAAAATCAACTATATGTTAGTTGCTCTAAAAAAGGAACCCATCTCTGGATACCCTTCAGAGACTGCAATAGACACATTTTGCTTTATTTCACATACAGTTTTAAGTATTGAACTTAAATAGGTCCCCAAATAGCTAAAGCATAAAGAGAAACAACGTAGTACCCCAAGAGCATTTGGGTGCAGAGATGCCAGAATACAAGGGTTGAAAAAAGCAGAAAGGACTGTGCGTGGCTAGTGGATGCAAGAAGGCATCAGGCATGTGTGCAGCACTTGAAGACCACACATTTTAATAAGCTAGGATATCACAATTTGTGCTAGGAATGCCAACCATCTCCATTGAGATGAAGGAGAGACTGCTCTGATGGGATGATGATGTGTCAAAATCATATTTGGTTATACTTCAAAGCCACTATGAAGATATTGAACTTTATACAGCACATATTTGGTAAGCATTTAAGGTGCTTGAGAATTGGTACAATTGAAACTATACTTCAGGAATGGATGATCTTTCTACATATGTAAGATAAATTTCAGATGGAAGAGGACACTCGATATCTTTCTCTGCACATGCATACATCACACACACACACACTCACACACACACTCACACACACACACACACACACACACACACATGCACGCACGCAATAATTTTTCTAGGAGAAAAGAAATAATCTCTGCAAGGTGGCAACTGATACTTCTGGAGTGAAGAGAAAATAACCGAAATCAAGAAGACAGACCTATAGGAATATTTACATTTAAAAGTCAGAAAGAGGGTGAAAATAAATGAGACTGAAGAGGGGAAAAACAGATAGAGATCTGGGGCATAGAAGGAGAACCAAGGGTATACTGTACTGTGAAGAGAGAGAGAGAAGAAGGAGGAGGAGGAGGAGGAGGAGGAGGAGGAGGAGGAGGAGGAGGAGGAGGAGGAGAAAGAGAAGGAGAAGGAGAAGGAGAGGAAGAGGAAGAGGAAGAGGAAGAAGAGGAAGAAGAAGAAGAAGAAGAAGAAGAAGAAGAAGAAGAAGAAGAAGAAGAAGAAGAAGAAGAAGAAGAAGAAGAAGAAGAAGCAGCAGCAGCCAGCATTTCAAGAAGGCAAAATTAGTCCTTCACAAGCGTGACATAAGAAGCTTCACAAGTGTGACCCTCAGTTTCCTAATTTGAAATACTACTGTCTTTCTTACCACCATCTGTGGAACACTGGGTCATTCACACCATTTTCCACGCAAACGTTTAAGGAAGGCAATCACTTCTGAAATACAGAAAGAAGTTTGTTAGAAGACCCCAGCCGGCCAATCTGAGTCTCCACCGGACAGCTACCAGACAGAAGTCCAGATGCCACCCAGACGTGTGACTACTGTCTAGGATAAAGCAGTACGCTGCAAAAGTGCTGGGGCTCTGAGGGGTTTGTAGAGAATATGTTTGCAATTACTCCATTACATTGCCTAACTGCAATTTGTCTTCATCCTGGGGGCTGGAAAGAATAATTTTTGAATTAGAACTTTTTTCAATTTTAGTGTGGTTCTGTTTTGGTAGCTTGCTATTTATTTCATCCATTTTAAACTTTGAAGATGCAAGAGGTTGCCAAATTAAGCCTTCCTGCCACGAAAAACTTAATAGCGGAAAGAAAATTGAAATAGACCTAAAGGATGAAGTCCCTTCAGATGTTGAACATTTATAATTTCTTTGAACAGCTCACAGTCTAATCACAAACAAGATTCAATGAAAAAAAAAAAATGAGACAGAGGCCTAAATGGTGAACAACTGGTAAGAAATTGCAGATGATATCAATTTAAAATGTTGAATTGTGTAGGTAGTTCATTTCTGAATGTCAATCCACTCCAGTTTAGAATACCTGAGTCAGAATTGACCTAGGACACTCTGTGTGTGTGTGTGTGTGTGTGTGTGTGTGTGTGTGTGTGTGTGTGTGTGTGTGCGTTCAGAGGTCAACTTTACATGTCATTCCTTGGGAGACATCCACTTTATTTTTGAAATTGTTTTTGAAACAGGGTCTCCCACTGGGACCTTTGACTCAACAATTAGATTAAGTTAGCTGGCTGTGAACCCCAAGGGTTCACCTGTCACTACTGCCCGGCACTGGGATAATAAGTACTCACAATACATCTGACTTTCTTTTACATGGTGCTGAAGACTGGACTAAAATTTTCGTGCCTATCAGGCCTCCCCAACACTAGAGCTTGTTTTTGTTGCTTAAACTGTGGAATGAACTCACTGTTTGTTTTTGGGTTTGTTTGTTTGTTTGTTTTTCATCTTTAGTATTGACACTTCTTGTGAGCTACTGTCACCAGAAGAAAGCCAAACAGAAGATATAACCTTACATCTGAGTCAGAATCAGCAATACGTTTCACAAGCAGCTGTAGATCAAAGGACATTGATATTCCTTTTCTCGAGCACATGGGACTAAATAAGATTTGATGTTCTAATAAGCAATCAGGAGTAAGGCAGGGATTCTAAAATTGTGTCTAAGCCAAGTAGATCCTGAACTAAAAATGACAGAACTACAAGGAACATTCTAAAATTCAGTGTGGTATTTTTGAGACATATGCATATATAAAAAAGTCATCATTGTTACATTAGGAGACAGCATTTTCCGTATTTGCTTATGCTAGTACTGATGTGAGAACTTGTCAAGGAGGTGTAGTTTACGAACCTTCCGTAGTGTGACCAGTGCTCTAAAGATAAAATCCTGGAAATGTTAGGGACTTTTGTCTGGGTACACTGATTCCTTTAGTGTTATGGCTTCTCTTTTCACTAACATGTATTTGAATATACATCTCATGGAGAAGTTTCTTATGTGAAAGCTCAGAGATGTTCTTGAGACTCAAGCTCTTCAGACAGGCTTTCTTGACACCCAGGACTACCCAGTGTATTCACATGCTATCAGATGGCTTTGAATTACACAGGTCTAACTTATGCTCTGGTCTCATTGAAGGTGTGTTCAGTAAACAGTTCTTCCCATACAGCAAACCCCAAATCTCTCTTGAATGAGCAACAGAGCTCTAATGATAAACACTGAGTTTGATGTTTCCTGCTCTTGCTTACTATGCTCACATATGAGACAAGCATCAGAGGGATACTGATCACAGAGTGGCGGTAGAATACAATCCAAACGATATCTGCCACAGCACATCGTTTCCTCAATAGGGCGGGAGGAAGTCATCTGGGAAGACTTCCCAGAGCCCATAAATCACTGCTCCTCAAACTACGTGCCACCCCCATGCACAGACATGTATGTGTGGATGGATGCACACACATGCACGCAGGCACAGAACTTGGCTAACTATCTCCTGTTTGAAATGAGCTGTGATTTAAAGCTGCCCTTTGTAATCTCTACATTTATTTCACATGTTGTAACCATGCCCTTCCCTGTCTGTGATCCAAAGCAGGAGAGTGGTTGATGGCTTTAGAATTATTTAGCCCTTCTGATTACGTATGCTTACATTTCAGATTAGTTATGGTTCTAACTTCTAGTCTTAATAGAAACCACAGAAGTGTGTGATCATGTGTTTGTGCAGTAGTTCACAAAAAAATTCACAAGTTCTTATTTAGATGCATTAAAAACAATGAGATATTTCTATTTTTCCACATGATATTTCTCACTGCATCATTGTGTACCATGGTCCTTTGCAATAATACACTCCACTATACCCTCCCTTGGAAATCCAAGAAAGTTCCTACATTTATTGATTATTTCTCAAGTGCCCAGGATCCATATGCAGGTTGAGTGTTGAGCGTTGAACATGTTAGGCAATAAAGACACAGAACATCCCCGTAATCACAGGTGAATTCATTTCTTAGGTACAGATTACAATAAATTCAGTGGCTTTAAGTAATATCTCCTAACAGTTCTGGATGATAAAAGTTCAAAATTAAGGTAGCCCAAGGTATTAGCCAAACAATGGAAATTCCCAAGGCTCGAAGGGCCTGACCTTCCCTCTTTTTTTCTGCTTTGGGCCACATGCTGGTGCTCCTTGGCTGGTGGCCCAGGCTATCCTTCAGGCCCTGTTATCATCTGGTTTTTCCTTCTGTTTCTCCCTTTTCTTTCTCCTAAAGACAGCAGTAACTGGATTCTGGGTCTATCCTAAATTCATGGTGACTTTAGGACTCTTCATTACATCTGCAAAGACCCGAATTCCGAAGAAGGTCTTATGTGTAAGTGCTCCGTGGTCATCCTCGGACTTAAATTATTTTGGAAAGCACAATCCAACTTACTGCATAAGTAGTGGTATAAATTTAAAAAGCACAAGTAGTAGCAGTGCCGAGCTATATTTCTATCCTGATGCAAGATAACTGTTGGTCATATGATTTAAAAAAATAAAATGGGCCGGGCAGTGGTGGTGCATGTCTTTAATCCCAGCACTCGAGAGGCAGAGCCAGGAGGATCTCCGTGAGTTCGAGGCCAGCCTGGGCCACCAAGTGAGTTCCAGGAAAAGGCACAAAGCCACACAGAGAAACCCTGTCTCGGGAAAAAAAAAAAAAAAAAAAAAAAAAAAGGTTGGTTATACATTTAAACAGGATATTTGTATTAAAGAATTCTGGTTATGATTAAGCAAAGTTCCTGCTTCTTCTACCCCCTCAGTTTCTTCTAAAATTCTGATGAAAATAATAAATAAAAATAGATCAACTTAGGACAATAGTCTATAGTACATAGAGTAAGGTTTTTGTATCCCAAGCTAATTGTAATGAAAAGGAAATCTGTGACCAATAACCATTGAACAGCACTTCCTCGAATTACTCTGTTCCCTAGTTGATGTGTTTCTTAATGAAAAGGAGAGCGTGTGTCCCATGCGACACCTTTCATGGGCATGAATCCAAAACTAGTTCGACCGTCAAGTCCAGGATAGAATGCAGGAAATTTATAAGCAATATGCTTCCAGTTGCCTCGTATTCCTTCTAGCTCTGATCCGCACGGTGATTTGTGGGAGGGCTAATAGTACACATTCCAGAACAGACTTTTCCTGGCTATCAATGACTTAAGCCCTGGTTTCCAGAAAGTGGTTTGTCATCTTTTTGCAATGACTCTAGAGTGAGCCTGACAAACTTCTAATTCTGAAACGCACCCGTGTTCCCGTCTCCAAATTAAATATATCTGTCTTCACTGTTTTAAAATGGAATCCAGCAATGCCTCCTCTTCTGGGTCCCCTTAGTCCTGCCAGGAGTGAATGCTCTTTTCTTATCTGTGCACATCACTCTGGGTTCATCTTCCAGGTGCAGAATTGTTAGTTCTCTCCCTTCCACCACAGCCAAACGGTCTAGGTCACACCTCGACTGGGATTTGACCAGAAGACATGGAGATAGATCTGACATGGAGGGAACTAATGAGACAGCATTGCTATTAAAGAGAAAAGGTAAACTAGAAGAGAATGCTAATATTCAGAAGCATCTTAAAAATAAAAGCCTGTGTAGTCCATTTTGTAATTTTATACATTTCCAAATCAATCTATAGAGCAGAGGCAGAACTTTTATTACTTATCTATTGAAGAGAATATTAGCTAATTAGGTTTGGTCTTCCATGTCTGTAATCTCAGCACTCAGGAGCCAAAGGAAGGATTGCCACAAGATCAAGACCAACCTGTACTACATGCAGAGCTCCAAGGCTTCCTGAGCTACCTGGCAAAGCTTGTCTCAGAGGAAGGGAATGAGAAAAAGAGAGAGACAGAGACAGACTGAGACAGAGGTAGACAGAGACAGGGACAGACAGAGGGAATGTGAGCATGTGAGGACTGGTGCTCAGCAGGAGGCATTTCTGGAGAAAGACTTTACAATGTTAAAGGAGGCTTCTGCAGAGTTCTGGGTTCTAGCTTTCAAAAGCTGGAACCCATGCTGGGGTGGACTTTTGGTGACACAACTCCCAGTGAGTCATTTTGTTCTCCTGTGAGTAACTCCTTACCCACACTCCAGCAAGTAATCCATATATATTCATTGGCTCACCGAGTTAGACTGTGGTGGTATCATTATTTTGGTCAGCTATCAATTTCTTACATGGAGGAAATGGACCGTTGTTTATGCTGTCCCAGGAAAAGGCTCACACAACGCCATCTGAATTAACCCAGTCTAGAAATTCCAACATATATGAGCTCCAAGGTATGTTGCCTATGTGGATCTGCGTTCTGAAGTTAACAATGAGTATTAACCACCACATTTAATATGTTTGAAATCTTCATTTGGCCTTCATTTAGAGCAGAAGCCCTCTCCACATGAGGCAGGGTGGAGAAGGTAAAAGCCAGCCCTGAGGCCTCTGCTTAGTTCTGTACAAACTGCTCAGCAAATGAGAACTCCCCCTTTCAACTGGACCCACCCTCAGTGGGAGGCAGTTTAATGAGCATCTGTTTTTACTCAGAATCCTGCTGGGGAAAGAGGCATCTCACCTCACATTCTAGGAGCTTATCTAAGTAACTCCTTCCAATCACAGACAGGCGTGTTTTCTGAGGAAAGGGCTGGTAATTTGTTGTTCTTGTCTTTGTTTCTTCATAATTAAATATGGTATGTTGGTACTGTAACCTTACATTTCATTAGTCCTCATGGACACTCCCCTCAGATCCTGGCCTTTATTAAAATTGAGACAATCTGCCGGGTACAGGGGACTCGGTTTAATGGTTCTTCAGAATCCAATTTTTTTTAACCCCAATTTGTTATTCTACAAAAATAAGAGGCATTACCCTTTTATAGCTGAAATCAAAACAGTGATGTTCAGGTCATATAATTCATAAGTGCATGGCCTGAATTCAAAAGCATGGCTTCATAAAGTATGATTTACACATGGCCTTACCAAATATATGACAGGAAACGCTATGCACTCTCCTTATACCGTGACTCTGATACATAAAGAGAGCCCATGGACGGACACAAAACTTTAAAGGGCTCTGGGTTGACCAGTAAGATGGACCTGCTTAGCTATTTCTCAATAACTGGGACAAGATACACCTCTTAAGAGTAAGACAAGTGAAGAAAGCAAAGGACCAAGAAGAGAGAACCAAAATGAAGAGATTTAGGATGGACTCAGAAAACTGCAACAGCAAACAGTCACTTAGTACTATATTATCTAGCAGTCTTTGGGCATTCCGTTCACAGCCTATAAGCGAACACTATTCAATCACTGTGCTTCAGGTTTGTGGTAGCTCATGGCAGCTAAGAGTCCCCGTGGGTATTCTGTATCCAGATCCATAGACGTGGGAGGAAAGGGCTTTCACAGACCAGCAAAGCAGGCTGCAGGAACAATTTCCTTCTGACTGTGTTTCTCTGGGAAAAGTCTCAAGAGCTTCATTGGATAATTAAGAGAATGCATTAAGTAAATGTTATTAAGAAACACAAAACCTTCACAGACTCATGTTGTGCTCCTGAGGAATGTCTGCTTTCCTATTACCACATATACTGACAACCCCCCCAGGCTGTTCTGTACAGACTTCAGACACAAATATTTAAGCATCTATTGAAATTGTCTCCTTTAATGTCAGCACTCGGGAGGCAGAGGCAGGTGGATCTCTGAGTTCCAGGCCAGCCTGGTCTACAGAGTGAGTTCCAGGACAGCCAGGGATACACAGAGAAACCCTGTCTCAAAAAAGAAAACAAAAAGGAAATTGTCTCCTTTGGGCTATCCCGTAGCGTCTCCAACTCAGCATGCTTAAACGCGTATGTGGCCACGAGCACGTACTCTCCTGTATTTACATCTCTTCTGGTTAGAGTCTTTTTCCCACTCAATCTGACAGCTGGTAGTCATCCTATTACTCTGCTGCCTACAAGTGAGCACCTGCTAATTATACCTCATAAAGCCCTGCTGAACCCATCCCCTCTTTTATAGTTCTAGCTTGACTTTTACAACCTCACTCTTGGTTTCTCTTTCAATGGCCCCCTGTCCACTGGAGAGGCCCATCAAAGATGCTAGGCCCATCGTCACAAAAGGTCTGCACAAACTTGCCCTCCAATTTTCCCACTTTGCCCAATTTTGCCTCCAAACTTGGTATTCCATTCTCAAACGATAGGCTTCAAAGTACACACACTTCATAAACTGTCTGCCTTCTCTTTGTATATTATAGCACACTGTTCCCATCTGGCTCCCTCCTCTGCCACCCTTCTGTCAAATTTCTATTCAAATTAGTGACACTTCTTTCAAGTCTTTACGGCTGTCTAAGGGTGAGTTAATGCCCTTGCTCTGGGCTTCAGTCCAGAGCAGTAGCTTTCAACTTTCGCATGCATCCCATGGACCTGAAAGACGTGTCAAAACACAGACTGCTGACTCAGGTTGATTCAGCAGGTCTTGGGATAAGGCCTGAAGGGCCAGTTGACCAGGTCAGAGTCAGCATCTAGGATCTAGCCTCACGGTGACAGAACTGGTTGGACTCCTGGATCACCTCTGCCTCACAAAGCACCCAGCAACATGGTGGGTCAGCATGTTACAAAGCAACACTCTGCCTGCGTCAGGTGCATGAGTTTTAGCCACTCTTCCTGAGGGTCACCCCCACTGACAGGCAGACGGGGGCACCCTGCCTACTCGTACACCTGCCCCAGCTGTGTTAGTGATCTGCCTGGCTTCCTGTGCTAACAGCAAAGTCACTGGTCACGTGAATTGCTTCACAGATGCTGCCAAAATGTCAGCAGAATGACATTTAAGAGAGAATGATCGAGCCTATTAGAGTTGTAAAGTCTTAGAACTGAGGGGATCTTGGAACTCCCATTTGAGGACCAAACTGAACAATTACTTGATCCTGAGAATATAGCTTTAAGAGTGAGCGAGGAGAAAAAGGAGTTTCAGAGTCATTTGGAACTCTAATATCATATTTACAAAGATAAAGCTGCCCCTTCAAAACTCTGAGAAATATGATTGTAAAAAAAAAAAAAAAAAAAAAAAAAGAAATGGTTTGAGATTTTCTTCTGCCATCCAGGAATAAGTCTCTCCAAGAACAGCCAGACAATTTATCATTTGACAAAGCAGGGAGGCTACTTAGCAAGGGCCTGTGCCATAATGCTCATCTCGCTGGGAGACTATCAGCTGCCGCACACAGATGGACAGACACAGGAGAAGCCCACATGATACTTCACTCTTTGCTTGTGACTGTTTTTTGTTTGTTTGATTGGTTGGTTGGTTGG
Organism: Peromyscus eremicus; assembly: GCF_949786415.1. Lineage (NCBI taxonomy): Eukaryota > Metazoa > Chordata > Mammalia > Rodentia > Cricetidae > Peromyscus > Peromyscus eremicus. The sequence continues at coordinate 22,466,336 of NC_081424.1, read as the reverse complement.
TTGGTTGGTTGGTTGGTTGGTTGGTTTTTTTGAGGCAGGGGACAGGCTTTCTCTTTGTAACAGCCCTGGCTGTCCCAGAACTCCCTCTGTAGACCAGGCTGGCCTTGAGCTCAGAGACCCACCTGCCTCTGTCTCCCAAGTGCTGGGATTAAAGGCGTGTGCCAACACCACCTCTCTACTTCAGACTGTTTGAGGGTCGTTCTCTTCTCTTGAAAGTCACCGGGAAAGTGATGCTCCACCCCTTTAAGAGAACACTTTCTGTGACCGTAGCGCAAGACTGGCATACAAAGAAAACAAGGTAATCATCTTCCACCCATCCTCCTCCCCCACTTCCCGACTTAAAGATACCATTTTGGTTAGCGTTTATTAAATCAAAGTTTCTTTCAAGAACTACAATCAACGTGTTTCAAATTATGTAACATGTTTAAGGCATTATCTCCTCCCCTCACATGGGTAGATCTGCATTTCTTAAGAGAACTGTTCAGTCTCCAGGCCTAATGAGTGTTAAACATCCTGAACTCTGCCTTTCCCCTTCAGTCTAAGGAGGTACTTGTCAGTCACCCTCTCAAAAGAGCTTTAAAAAAGCACGCCGCCTCCCAGCCCCGCTCCCAGCAGTTAATTCTGCCAGACTCCTTTGATCTGAACCAGACCTGAACCGGCTGCCTTTCCTGGTGCTTCCAGGTCCTCCTAACCTACAGCACAGGCTAGCTTGTTTTTGCAATTCCCTCAAACAACGGCAAATTTGAACAGGCCGACTTCTGCGGACTTCCTGAATGCATGGATGCCTTTATAGAAGCTGCCTGGTGTTACACCTTGTAAGAAGACATTTCTGGGTTTTGGTGGTGGTGGTGTTTTGTTTTAACAGAGTACCACCCAGAGAGATTTACTAAAAGCCTTTTGATAATCAGATGCCAAATAGCAACTTGCATTCTTTCAAATTATAGAGATATCAGAAATGGGAAATGTTAATGCATTTTTACCCAAGAGTTTCGACAGCTTGCTGGTTTGCATGTCTAAACAAATTCTATCTCTATGCCCGGCAGCCTCCTATCCAGGAAATAGTGGGACTCAGCATTTCATCAGAAGAATTAAGAAAAAGAGGATTATAGGAGATAAAAGTCTCCTATTCCCAGGGTAGGATTTGCCCTTGGTTTTCAACATTGCTGTGTTTCTGGTCGTTAGAGGATGGCTGAAGAAAAGAACTCTGGCATCTCTGGAGGAAAAAATAAATACTTCTCTCTCCTTTTCTTTATCCAAGTATTTTTGGCTTACACTCATACTCCTGTAACTTGGGTTTAAAAGGTTTAAAATAATTGACATTCACTCTTAAATTTTCTTCATTAATAAAATTTACTTTTTTTTTGAGACAGGGTTTCTCTGTGTAGCTTTGTGCCTTTCCTGGAACTCACTTGGTAGCCCAGGCTGCCTTTAATCATAATTTTCTTCCTCAAAATTCATGGTCTAATTAGATTATAAGGACCCTTAAATTAAAAGTAGGATCTAAGGCACTGTCCAATAAAGTCAAGACACACATCTTACAACAGGTTATTAAAGACTTTTGACTTGCCAGGTGGTGGTGGTGTACACCTTTAATCTCAGCACTCAGGTGGCAGAGGCAGACAGACCAAGGCAAGGACAGCCTCATCTATAGAGTGAGTTCCAGGACGGCCAGAGCTACACAGAGAAACTCTGTCTCAAAACAAACAAACAAACAAACAAACAAACAAACCAAAAAGACATTTGATCATTTGATTTTGTCATCATGAAGATAAAATGTTAGTCAGGCGGTGGTGGCGCTTGCCTTTAACCCCAGCACTCGGGAGGCAGAGCCAAGCAGATCTCTGTGAGTTCGAGGTCAGCCTGGTCTACAGAGTAAGATCCAGGATAGGCACCAAAACTACACAGAGAAACTCTGTCTCAACCCCCCACTCCCCTCAAAAAAAAAGATAAAATGTTAAATACTTCTTAGGAATGTGTTCTTGACAAACTACAGAATTAGAAGCAAGCAAACTATTACGTTATTCTTCTTCTTCTAATATTTATGGACTGCCGAAACAATATGCTCAATATTTCTGCTATTGTTGTTTCTTTAAAAATCCCCATTAGCTGCCAGGAAGATATCATTACTTCCAAGTTTCAGACACAAAACTAATTCTCGGAGAAGTTCAGTGAGTAAGCAATGTTTCACAGAAACATTATAAACAGAAGTGACAGATCACACAGGATACCAGGCCAGCCGTGATATTAACACGCTATATCAAGATATATTCCATAAAATAAGTCATAGAAATTAAGCTAAGACATATGGAGCTTGAAAAAATGACCACTTATATTGTTAATAGAGTTCTTAATTTCTTTCCCCTTGGCTTCCATAAATTTAAGGTCATCCCCTAAGGACTCATTTACCAGGAGTCAAAAGTTTGACTCTTGGCCTCACAAAGGACCCAGTTTTCTAAGCATGAATTTCCCATTGACTTGCCTGCATAAGAAGGACACTGTTAGCATTAAGGGCTACTTTTGAAAAGCCTAGGGTGGGGGTATGTTTCGTGAAGCTGAGCTGAGCACAGTGTTTGCAGCTGCTATCAATTGCTTCCTGGAAAGGAAGGGATTGCTTGTGTTCTTCCTCTGCCTTCTATTTTTTTTTTTTTAATTTCTAAAAATAAATACAGTTAAATTGAAGGTTTGTAGAGTCATTTTCAAAGTATTTTCCAGTGTCCTGACGTTGATCATCTTTTAGGCAGAAGTTTTTCCCAGTTGCCTTTGTTGGGTATTTCCTGTGTTCTGATGATTGTTTAAGATGCTACACTCCTCACAAAACTCTCATGAGGGATCTGGAGAGATGACTCGGTGATTACAGGCATTGGCTGCTCTTTCAGAGGACCTGTGTTCTATTCCCAGCACCCACATGGTGGCACACAACAGTCTAAACTCCAGTCCCAGGAGATCTATGCTCACTTCTTACTTCCCTGGGCACCAGCCACACACACACAGACATACACATAAAGTAAAGTAAGACATTTTTTTTTAATCTCGTGAGGTCGGTATGATAGCCTTCCCATATTCACCGCCCACCCCATGACCCTTACTGAGGTACCTAAAGCATAGAAAGAGCCAGAGAGAGCCCCGGTAAATTAGAAGGTAAATTAGAATGCTATGGCTTTCTTCCAGGCTTCCACCTCTGCTAGGCAGTTCCAGGCAGCCTCCTCTAGTTGCCTGGAATAGGAGATGGGAATAACACCATCTCAGTGGCTCACGTGCTGAGAATTGGACAGGAAATGAAAGGAACATTGGTTAGAAATGACAGGCATAAGTTAGAGCTGTTCCATCAATAGCAGGTGGCTGGGTGTAACTCTGCAGTGGGAACACAGACCCAGATTTCTTCACCATCCTTCTCACCAACCACACCTCCCCCCCTCCACCCGCTGCTGCCAGTCTCTGCACGCATAAGCTACTCATTTTCGAACAGGTGTTGATTATTTTCTTCCTTCCTGACACAAAATGTACTTTCAGATCCGTGTACATTTCTATCCGTGTATGTTCAGGAGCGGGTAAATGTAACTACAGATTGCGTTTGGGAGGATTAACAAAAGATTATGTTTTATTTTCAAAAACACATTTGCTAAGGTTGGTAGCGTCTGCTTTCCTGGATGGTGGGAAATGGCTCTTATGTGGCCTGAGAGGGAATGCGCTGCTTAGGGACTGAATGATAGGGAGGGCAGCTGAGCAGTACTGGTGAGAACAGAACCTTCAGTGGGGACACACAGGACTCAGAGTACAGAAGGGTGGAAACAGAATGGGATATCTTATGAACACCACCAGCAGTTGATGCCATCCCTCATTTTCAGGGGTACTTGACTCTTTATGATTTTCCTTCGGTTATTGCTTCTGTCATTATACCTACGAGACAGTTTTTCCAAGCATGGCTCTACAGGAAGCTTACATGTACACTTTCTAATAGGTGCTCTTGACATTTTTTGTTGGACATTCCTGTGCTGCTTTCATTCTTACTTTTAAGAACCCTGCCTTGCCTGACCATGGCAGTAAGGCAATCTTCTTACCCGACAGAGCCGATAGTCAACCAGACTGTCCCTCACACATTTCTTGTTGAAATACTAGTTGGGTTCGTTTGAAATAAAAAGATAGAGCCACAGTGACATCGCCTGTCCCAGGAGGAAATCTGAAATGTTGCAGTGAGTGCTTCGGAATGATCAGACCATGTGGAAGACTGAGACAGACATGGACTATGTTTGTATGGTTTGGGTTTTGTTTAGTTTTGAGTTATTTTAGGTTTTGTCTCAAAGGCAGACTGACTCTCTCTCTCTCTCTCTCTCTCTCTCTCTCTCTCTCTCTCTCTCTCTCTCTCTCTCTCTCTCTCTCTGCAGTCCTGCTTAGAGCTCAAGATCTTCCTGCCTCTGCCTACTGAGTGATAGCATTATAGGTATGTGCATCCATGCCTAGACTAATGTCCACCTGAACATAGACTTTAGAATCAACACAGTGACCTTGGATTTGAAATTCACTAAGATAAGTATATGAAAAAAAAAAAAGCCATTTAGCATTCCCAGTTTTATTTTGCTTAACTACAAACTGGCCTTTGCAGATTATTAAACTCCAAAATGAGTTGTCAAGAAATCTACCAAGCCGGGTGGTGGTGGCGCACGCCTTTAATCCCAGCACTCAGGAGGCAGAGGCAGGCGGATCTCTGTGAGTTCGAGGCCAGCCTGGGCTACCAAGTGAGTCCCAGGAAAGGCGCATAGCTACACAGAGAAACCTTGTCTCGAAAAAACAAAAAAAACAAAAAAAAAAAAGAAAAGAAATCTACCAAGCACAGAGAAGATAAACAAATTAAAATAGTGTTACTAATTTATTTGACCCATATATTCACCCTATAACAAAGAAAAAACAAGATTTGTTATTCTTTTTTCTTCTTTCCATACTAGGCACTGGACTCACTTCCTTACAGCCCAATTGAGTTAATTACTCTTACATCACCCTTTTTCTGCACCTTGGATGACTCTATTTTTTACCTTACCTTGTAAAATAATTTTGTTTGCATGCTTGTTTTCCTGTTCTAGACTATGATCTTTTGGAGAACAGGGCATATATTGTTAGCATGGCATTTCCAATGACTAATGCTACACTGGGACATATTTTGATTGTTAATTTAATGTGTCAACTTGCCTTGGCAATGGGGTATGCAGCAATTAGCCCTAGTCATTATTCAGGGTGTGTCTGTGCAGATGTTTGGAAATGAGATTGAAATCTGTATCTAGTCTCCAGCTAGCTCAACACAAACCTTGAGACTTCCTCCGTGATAATACAAACCAATTCATTTCCTAAGATTTTATTTTTAATCTTTCATTATATGTCTATGTGTGCGTGAGTGTGAGTTTGTTACATGAGTGCTGTGCCTCAGAGGGCCTGAAGAAGGTTTGTCAGGCGCCTATGGAATTGGAGTTGTTAGGGTTTCTGTGGAATGAAGAGTACCTTGGCAGATTGGGCGGGGGAGGGTAAGGAATGCTGTAGAAACCACACCATGCAAAAGATTGCACACAAGAGATTTATTGAGGGGGCACTCAAAAGGCAGCCTCTGAGTGGGGACAAAAGAGAGAGAGAGAGAGAGAGAGAGAGAGAGAGAGAGAGAGAGAGAGAGAGAGAGAGCGCAGACTATGATGGTGGGGACTTTTTAAAGGGCACTCATGTCACGTTGGGCATCTGGTGATGATGTGGCTGCTGGCACTTACTCACTGAAGGTAGGCTGGGAGAGGGGCACCTGATTCCTAACAGGAGTTATGGATGTATGTGAGCTGCCCAGCATGGCTGCTGGAAAAGGAACTTGGGATCTCTGCAAGAGTAGCATGTGTTCTTGACTTCTGAGCCATCTCTCCAGCTCCTAAACCAATGGTTTACAGCAATGTTCTCTCTATATATAACACTGACTGGTGTCGTAGAACACTGAGTGAACTTAGCTGATCTTTTCAAATAGAAAACCATCATAAGAACTCTTGGCAGTTTTGCCTTAGTCATTTTGCATTCTCAAAAACAAAAGATTTCTGGCATTTCAAATTTCCCCAAATGAAAATCATCTCAGATCCTGTTATTGAATACACTTAAGTGAGCAAAATCTTCACTTATTTTACATATTATCTAGGTGGGAAAACTCTTATTTGTTTGTTTTGGTTTTGAATTTCCTGCTACACAGCCCCGGCTAGCTTTGAACTCTCTATCCTCTGTCCTTGGTCTTCCCATTGCTAAGAATCCAGTTATGGCCATCATGCCAGCTTTTAAACATTTGCCTAGGAAGAATCAGTTTAAGGTTTTAAACTAAACTTCTGTCTTTGATCCTGAAATTAATTTCTAGTGAATAAATTCAGATCTGGGTTTGACTGGAGGTTGGGGAGAGATAAAAATGTCAAAATGACTTTCTGGATATTAAACAGTTATTGTAAAAGAGTATGTGACTAAGACACAAATTTTCTTAAAATATATGAGGTTTGAAGAATTAAGGGAAACCTTAATTTGGGTTTGATTGACTGAAAACATTTACAACCCAATGACCATCCTCTTCTCCATGTCTTCCTTAAAGCTTCTCTCTTGCAATTGCTTGCCCTCATGAACTCAGCATCCAGGAGAGCCATGTCGGGAATGAGAAAGGAATTGAATAAGGAGTTACGAGATTCATTGTTTCTGATACTAGAAAACCATGCAGATCACAATACACCGTTCTAGTCTTTTTTTCAGAAACTCATTCGCAAAAAAAAAAAAAAAAAAAAAAAAAAAAAAGGCTATTTTCAAATGATCTGCAAATCACATTTTTGAAACATTAAACCATTGGTATTTAGGTCTTCACTGCTAAACATATTAGTTCTAGATTTAAGAATTGTGATGCCAGGCAGGATGGCTCTGCAGGTAAAGGCATTTGCCTCCAAGCCAGATGATCTGAGTTCAATTCCCAGAATTTACATGATGGAAGGAGAAACTCACTCCAAAAGTTGTTCTCTAACTCCACATGCAAATAATTGTGTGATCCTTTATTTTTGATAGTGTTAAATAGAACTATGGTTTCTTTGTAAGTGTATATACTTTCTAGGAGAGAATATATATGCATATACAAATTTATGTATAATATATATACACATATTAATTAAAGCCCCAGAGAAGTCAATGAATGTATATTCAAACAACCTTCCCAGAGATGGTTCTTGTTTTCATGAGAACTGTGAGCTCTCATATTGATTCATCTGGTCTTAAGTTTGGAGGCAAGGCCACATTGCAAGTATTGAATAAACACTTTTACTCACTCTTTTTATATTTTTCACTTGGACATTGTTCTTGATGAAGCAGTAATTGTTGAGTCTGAGGCAGGTGTTTGAGGACTGGATTGCCCACGGTATTTTTTTTATTGTTTTCATTTTTATTATTTATGTGTATGTGTGTGTGAATGTGTGTGCATAAAGTACATGCAGGTCCCTTTCAAGGCCAGAAATGGGCATGGGTTCCCTTGGAGCTGGAGTTACAGGCATTTATGAGCCACTGGACATGGGTTCAAGAATCCCAACACCAGTCCTCACAATAGAACAGCAAATACTGTGAAACACTGAGCCAGCCTTCCAGCCTGAGCTGAGTATCCTGTGTAAGAGCTCTGTAATTAGTAAAAATAAAATGTTCACTAGTCAGCCCTAAGCTGGTGAAAGGTCACAAACAGGCAACTGCAGAGGATCCCAGGGTATACATGACCAGGCAAGCTCACCACCAGACAGACCACTATGGTCTGCTCTGCACAGACATCCAATCGTTAGCTGAGTCAATAACTGGAGCTCCCAAAGCTGCTTCCCCAGCACAAATGATGGCTTTTAATAGGCTTGTCCTGATTCTTTAGTAAAGACTGGGGGGGGGGGGGGGGGATCAGCGGAAGGGGATTGCAATGTTACCATGGCGTCGTGGTCAGTAGGAAACAATGATTGAGAATTTAACATGTGAAGGGCACCACACTAGGCTGGTGGACACAAAATATAAGTACTTGTACATATCTGTCCAAAACTTGGAGTTTGGCAGACAATGATGAGTAGTCTCCTTCTCCACATATGTGTATGTGTTTCTTTACACGTTTACAGTGGTGCACATCCACAGAGAGAGACATACACACAAAGGTGTGCATATAATGACCCCTGATAATAACTCAGAAAATGAAAGAAGCATAGAAGAAATACTCCGACGCTTATAAAAAGCAATGACTTCTCCGAGTCTTTGAGAATGACCTGTCTCCTTCTGTCAGGGTAGATACAGAAGATAAACAAAGGATATGAGGAGGAAGAGAGGCAGGAGGAAGAAACACCCTGAGCCTGATACATTTTTTTGCTGATGCTGTGATTTAAGTGATCAGAGTCCCAGATGAGGTAGCAATGATGAGGATGAACACAGAAAGTCAGAAACTTTGGAGACTACAATTGCTGTGCTCTTACTATCCCTCTCTGCAAGCTCTCCCTGACAGCCCATTGATAGAAATGCTTCTCTAGTATCAAGGGTTACACTTTTCCCAAAATACAGCACAGACCAATATTTTAATAAAATGAAGTACAAAAAAATAGGAAAATGAAATGAATAAACATTCTCAAAATAAAGTTAATTTTTATTACAAAATCTATCAAACACGCAATTCTATTTTTAATTAATAGAATAAATCAAATGTGGATTAAAAAACAAACACGCACACAAAAATGTGAGGCCAGTGCAATAGTTCAGTTAGTGAAGTGTTTGCCACACAAGTACGAGGACCTGATCCCCACACCCAGACCTCATGAAAGAAACAAACAACATGGCAGGGACACTTGTAATCTCAGTGCTGGTGAGACAGACACAGGAGGATGCCCAGGACTTGCTGGTCAGCCATCCATGCTTATTCAGTGAACACCACTCACTCCAGTGAGAGACCCTGTCTCAAAAAACAAAGCACATAGCTCCTGAGGAGTAACAGATCAAGGTTGTCCGCAGGTCTCCACAGACATACATACAAACACACACACAAACACACACACACACACACACACACACACACACACACACACACACACATATGCACAACTATAAATGCTGTTCATTACAAAGTGTTCATGGCACAATACAATATGGAGAATTACTAGTGTATGCCTAACATTTTGTTCATTCACCATTCTGTCTAAGCAAAAGTCTCTCATGAAATAGTCACTCTCAGAAATAAAAACATATTTCTATATGTTAAATAAACCATATGTATAGATACTTAGGGTTTTTTTAAAACAATTATGTATAGATGTTTAGTCTGCAAGTATGTCTTTGCATCACATGCATGCAGTACCTGTGGAGAACAGAAGAGGGCATTGGATCCCATGCAACTGGAGTTACAGACAGTTGTAAGCTGCCATGTGGGTGCTGGGAAAAGATCCTGGGTCCTCTAGAAGGTCAGTGCTCTTAACTCCTGAGCCATCTCTCTAGACCTCAATACTTAGTTTTTTAATGACAAATGAGCTTGACTTTTGCTTGTTAATTTATTAAAGATTGTATTGATGGCAGCTGTACTAGTAGCCAAGAATAATGTGTGGGGTAGGGTGGGGTTGGGGGCTCAGACATAGTTTTTCTGGGTAACAGCTCTGGCTGTCCTGGAACTCAACTTGTTGGTCTGGCAGGTCTCGAACTCACAGAGCCTCTGCCTCCCAAGCACTGGAATTAAAGGTATGTGCCATCACCACCACATGTCAAGGAAAATGTATTTGTAACTATTGCTTTGTTTTAATTATATTTATAATAGACAGCATCTCAGATATTTGAAAAAAAATCCACTGGATCCATATATAAATTTTCAGATTTGCTGATTCAGAAATGAAACAAAGGATATTGCATTTTTAAAGTTCATAATTATTCCCAAAACAATTCTGATATTTTTTCCAGTAAAGTGGCAGTTGAATATGTGGCTTTTAAAGTTCATTGTGCTTGTGTATGTTTTGGGGACTAAACCCAAGACCCTGAGCAAACAATTTTTTTTTACCAGTGATCTACCATTGAGCTATATCCCCAACCCTATATTATCTTTCCCTAAGGAAATGGGTGTACAGATGTATTCTACTGTGCATAGGATTTCCATCTGACCCACACTAGCAGTGACCTGAGGATAACAATCTAGACTATGGTCTTTACTATACACTTGAACACTGCAGCATGGCCAAATTGCTCTAGAAATTTCTACACACCTACTGTCGGTATGTGTTTTTCTCTCTCAAACAAATTGCAGATCACACCATTCCAGATCACAACTTCAATAGTCCTGATAGAAAGACTGGCCTCATCCTACCTCTTGTCATCTCTGCTTCGGCTTCCTGTAGTTTTTGTTTTGTTTTTAACAATCCTTATCATATTTGTCATATGACACCTAACATATATTCAAGTAAGTCTTTGCCCCTAAAACGTATTTCCACTGGAGTGAACAGAGTGTTTCCTTTCTGACTACCCGAGCAATGTTGTATGTGTGCAGTGGCATTTCATCTGAGACCTGATTCCTGGTGACTCGGTAGTGATAAAGCCAGGTAGCTAACCACCAATGCCCCCAGTACTTCTTTTCTCACCGTTTGCTACCCAAAATAACCCAAACGTTGTGTTCCGTTCAGCTGCAACAATTGTCCATTGGTAGTTAACGAGTAAAATCACTGAGCTGGCTAAAAGAGCACAAGACAGATAGATACCTGAAGACAGCCAGGATGTAGGTATGCAGAATCTACAAGCAATAGGTAGAGGGAAAGGAGCAGGTGGGAACCAGATTCAAAGCCAAGACTTGAAAGTTTCAAGAAAAGAGCGATAAGCAGTTTCAAAAAACTCATCAAACCGGGACTCTCTACTTGAAATGTTGATTTTAACTCTTAGTCCTTGACTGACAGACTCCACAGGAGCTGACTACAGCAGAAGGTAAGCGCAAGAAGACGCAGGGATGGGTTTCCGGTACACTGTCGAGTGGCGCCTTCAGGAGTTAATGGATGACTGTGACTTAAGTTTGGCTGTGTAACAGAGGAGGAAAAAGGAAGACAGAAGAGCTTACAGAACAGCAGCGGCAGCTGCTTGTGTCTTCCTTTTCCTCGTGGATGGTCTTGCTTACATGCTGAAAGGGCGTTTGAAAAAGACAGCAATACATAGAGCAAGACCTGGAAGCAGAAAGCAAATGCCAACTAAAAATAGGAATGGAGACATGGAGACAGGTGAGATGATGCTGGAGCGGTGTCCTGAGTTTGCCAGGAGAGGTGTACGGAGGCGGCAAGGCGGGGCAAGCATCCCGCTGTAAATGGTGGAAGGCAGAGAGAAAGGTTCGGAATAAACCGTCCGACGCACTGGAGGGAAGGAAGCATTTCTTTGGAAAGTTAGAGTACTTACTGCCTTCTTTTAAAGGATGCAAAATGACCACAGTTGATTACTCACTTTTGATTAGGATCTCAAGAGGACAATCCACAAGGTGCATATTTACTTTCTCATATGTCTTCCTTGGGATTTCCTGAGCTTTCTGTTCCCACCAAAGGCAGTTATTAGTATTGTGTTTGCTGTATACCTTTCCAAAAGACAGAAAGTGAGACACTTGAAAACTTAATGGTCATAGCAGAGTCAATGCCACTAAATCATAACTTTCAACATTACCATCAGATAATTCTATTTATTTTCTTTTTTCCTTTCTTTAAATCATTGTTTTCATGGGTTTTTTGTTTTTGTTTTTGTTTTGTTTTTAGGTTTAAAGTTTTATTTATGTAAGGTAAATGTACACAAAAACTTTGTACTTAATCAAAAAGTAATTTCTACGTACTACATAAAATTCTAAGTTCTTTTTATCTTAGATCTAAAGGGAACTCAAATAACCACACAAAATCATTTTACTTAATAACTATCACAAGATGATGCACTGCCTTTTTTTTTTAAAGCTGATTTGTGTATTAAGCTTTCTGGAAGCTATTCTAAGATTTTTATCAATGTCTAATACTTCACAGAAGATGTTATATTGGGTCACTTATGAAATATGTAAAACACAAAAGAGAAAAGGCTTAACCTTTTTAGTGTTTTTTTCGTCGACGCAGCATGCATAGCTTTCACCCTGGTGTGTCTCCAAGGAGAGGCACTGTGTCCTTAGGTGGCGCTCAGCATCCTGTTTACAGCCCCCATCCTTGTAAACCTGGAAGCGGGTACTTCCCACATCACAGCGGCAGGCTCGTGTGAGTGGATAACATCCTGTGTAAAAAGCATTTGAGTTTCTAAGATCATAACACCATGTTCTATGAACTCGTGGGAGAATTTTCTCACCGGAGCTGAAACAATTGGCCATCACACCTTTTTGAAGTTCAGAAGAGTCCTTTTGGGTTTCAAAGATTTCTCACTACAGGAACAAAATAGGCTAGAATTTTCACACGACCATTTGACTGCACGTTGTTGGATGTGGGCGAACACACTTGTCATAAATCAGCATCTTTGTGCTTTTAATAACCTTAGCTGGAGGTCAGAGGTGATGGTCTAATTTGGTTGGTCTTCAATTCTTCACACCAAGCAAGGAAATGCTGTGTTCATCTAGGGTGAGAACAAGAAAGAATATGAACACAAATATCCTTGGAAATACTTGATAACACAAATTTTGGAATATATCTCTTCAAACAACTTTGCTCTATGCTGAATATCCCCGGATGCTCTTCCCTCACCCCACTATTGGGACAAGTTGTCCCAACACCATGATTTGTCAGATAGAGCCAAACTTTAACTCTTTCAGCATGTTTTAAATTATTTACACAGAAGTTCATGCTCCCTAAACCAAGAAACTTAGTGAGATCATAACTCTGAGAGCAAAAGCTTCTTACTTACACATTTTTCTCTCAGTCTGTGCAAAGTCCAGTGGCAACTTGTTCTCTCTCAATACTGAGTCCTGGGGACAAGAAACCACAGACCTGCAAGGAGAGGAAATCAGTCATAGTTACTCTAAAATTAAAGTACCTATTCCTGCCTTACAGTTTATCAGATGGTTGGGCCGGATGCTGATTGTTTGAAAACTCTGTCTAAACATAGTGTATTCCCTAAAGGAATGTTAGCAACCAAACACCAGCTTCTAGTGACAACATCCTAAATTTTATTAACATAGGAAGACAAAGGAGTAAACAGACAGAGTGCTTGTCAGCCTACGTATTTCCTGGGAGAGCTAAGCCCCTGGAAGAATATGATTTATGATCTAAATTTACTGTAGATTATTAATGAATAGCCATAATAGAGATCTAACTTAGTCATAAAATCTTGAAAGTAAGGAATAATGAATGCCCTTCCAACTGTGACTATGAAAGCAATTGTTCCCCTCCCTCTTGATAAAGATTAGTTATCAGTGAACAAAAACTCATGAACTAGAGCAAATACATTTTAGAATTAGTTCCCCGTTCCTTCAGAAGTCTGCCTCCGTTGCCTCTTACACATATTTGTGGCTTGGTTTCTCAGTGAAGACCAGCTTTCAGAGATGGAAACTTATCTCAGCCACGATGTTTATTTTTTCAAGGTTGTTTTCATGCTGTCAATTGAAAAGGAATCCACTTTTCTAGATTAGAGATTTTGCCTTTGGGGTTGTAAGATCTTCACTCCCTGCCCACTCTACTTTGTAAGTTTCTTATACTCTCAGGCTCTTCCTGAACAAAAAAAATAATGATTTGACTGACATTTGTCCTCAGCATGTGACCAACCAAAGCTTCTTTTGAAAAAAATCTCAAAATAACACAGGAAATACTGAAGAGCTAATGGCTCAGACTCCTACGACTAAGTCAGACTTACAGAGAAAAGAAAAATTAAGTGGATCAGAGTGTGTGGTAAAGCTCTTAAGACATTCTTAATGAGGTATAAAGTAGTCTGTCTACTGGGTAAACACAGCATTCTGAAACATGTTTTGGTAAACTAGAGGAGTTAAAAAATGTGGATCAGGAAAGCACAGCAATAGCACCATGGCGATGTCTTAAGGAAATGGGCTTTCGAAGCATTGATTGTGCAATGGCAGCTGAGTCACATAGGAAATTATGAGCTTGAATCCTGTTAAGACACAACCGGTTCCAATAAATACTTTACCCTTCTTCCATCTCCTCCAGAACATCTGTGCGGTCTTCTTGGTTGGAGGGTCACCCAGCTGCCCATGAGTAACCACTGCTAATCTTTCCTGTTGTTGATTTTTAGCTTTTACTTAATTGATAATCCATGTAGAATCCTTGCCTTTCATTCACTCCGGCTTATTACAAGACCCGATGAGACACTGGTCGCAGAGCTTACAGCCTCAGGATGTTGCTTTTCATTCAATTAACCATTATTCCTACCTGTAGGTAGCTAGAAGAGTCGCTATGGTCAGAAGATTACAAGAGTCCTAAATGGTTTAGAGTGTGACTTGTGATGTACTGTGAACAGTTGGTAAGAATCATATAAATGACATCATACACAGAAGCCAAATGGTTTCAAACAGAGACAGATCAGCGGACTCAGCGCTCCCCGGGTATTAGGGCCAGGGTTAAACATTGTCAATCACTGTTAAGTCTTGTTAAGAATGTTAGTTAAGACTTGGTGAGGTCTTTTCCTATAAGCACCTTTTGTTGATTCTCCATGAACAAACAGAACTGTTGGGAGTAGGCTGCTTGATAGAGCTTCCCTAATACCCAACATCCTCGAATAGAGAGCTGTCCAGAAAGAATGCCACTCCAACTGTGAGCGACAGTATAACCCTAGGTGCTGAGGGCAGGACTTCTGTGTAGGAGTCGACAGCCTGTGTCAGCAGTGGAAATTTCCACAGGAGGCAAGACAAGCCCCAGTGAACTTTAGACGACCTGGCCTGGAGTGTCTCTAGAGAGCCCCATGTCTGCTTGATATGACCTTTCAGAGGCTGTCATCAACCAGGCCCAAGGAAAGAAGAACACAACTCTTACTCAGCAAAAAAGCTATGATTGACAGAGAGGAGGGTTAAAACCTAGGCTTGGCTGCCATTGATGAAAAAGAAATTTTGTGGTGATTGGTATAAGTTAGACCCACCCAGTTTGTATACTCTACCCATGGCTTACAGTCCCTTCTGGCTGCAGAGCCAGTCTATCTTATTTTACTTTAAGTTAGTCAAGACAAGCCCTTGCTGTTACGACATTAGGCCCACTAAAAGCCCCTTCCTAATCTTGTCTTGCCTACGTTGGGTTTTATCATGGCTAGAGTTGGCAGAACTCAGAATGCCTATGCAGTGGCCCTAACAGAGTAGTGAAAATAATGACAGTTGCTGCATTGATGGCAGCAACAGTTGCATGCAAGTAAATAATGACATCCAAAAGGCAACCAAGTGCAAAGGCCATGGGAAGGTAACACTCAAAAAAAAAAAAAAATCAAGACACTTCGAGGTACCAAAGATGAGGGGATGACGGTCCAGGTCACGGAATGATGCTCCAGAGGGCTGCCAGGGCTTAAGGACTCAGGATCTTGATCCTCATGGTACAGAATGTAACACTAGCCAGTGTTAGAGGCTGAGTCGTGACACCCAGTGCTTGGAGCAGGAACGGTTGGCACTGATTACTGCTACTGCCAAGACCTTAGGACAGCCCTTACTGCTGAGTACTCAGCCACAGGAAAAATCAAAACCCAGAGCAATAACCCTCCTATTTGAGCAGCTAGACATATGCCTCTGACTTCAACACAAGGCTCTGGTTGGCAGGACTGGGAGCTGTGAGCCTCAGACCTCATCCACCCAGCCCACAGGCTTTTGGATCTCTAGGGCTGGACCATGGACAACATTAGAGCCACAGGCTTTTGGATCTCTAGGGCTGGACCATGGACAACATTAGAGCTACTCGTTGCCTTCTGTCCAAGCAGAGCAGAAGGATCCAGCCATCTGCTTGTGACTAAAACCAGTGCTCTAACATAAGAATGGAAGGTTGGGGTACTAAACAGAAAAAAAAAAAGAATAAAAGAATCAAGAAGTGATCAATACAGTTCTTAGACTCTTTGAAAATGTCTGTGACCTAAGTTGTAATATTGTGTCCAAAAACTGCTGGGATTTGTTTTGATTTGGTTCTGTTTCTGCTTTGCTGTTGTTTTGAGATATGTTTCCTGCATCCCTGCTAGTCTAAAACTCCCTATACATCACAGGATGACCTTGAACTGCTGAGTCCCCTTCCTGTACAATCCAGGGGTTGGGATTACACATTTGGACCACCATACCTACTTTTTGTAGTACTAGTAACACCCTCATGACCAGGCTTTAATCCTACCCAAAAGGGTTATCGTAGGGGTGTGTGTGTGTGTGTGTGTGTGTGTGTGTGTGTGTGTGTTCAATGTGTGCAAATGCATGTGAGTATGATGTTGGGAAGGGGGACATGTTTATGTGTATGTGGATGAGGCTAGAGGATAGCCTCAGGTGTCATTCTCAAGAACACTGTCCTGTCTTTGAGACAGAATTTTACACCTTACCAATTAGTCTAGACTGGGTGATCTGTGAGCTTCAGGGATTCTCCTATCTCTGCCTCCCAGTACTGCTATCACCATTATGTACCACTATGCCCCAGAGTATTTCATCGGTTCTAGGGACTGAACTCACATCTGCAAGCAATCAAGATAGGTACTTTACCAACTGAGCTACCTCCAGCCCAATTTTTTTAATCAGCTAAATTTGAGATTGCTCTCTGTTGCTGGATAAAACAACTCGTAACTATTTTTAAATCCCTTATTTTCTTGGATTCATCAGTGGCAAAGCTGTACTTAGAAAATTGCTGAAGTGAAAGATTGATTCTTATCCAGGTCAAGTCAACTTGAGTTATCAAGTCAACTCATCAAGCAGTTATTAAATGCCTGCTGTGCATGCTGCAATAGTGCCTTAGAAATTGGTACAGAGCAAGTATTAAGGTTTAAATCATAGGTGCTACTCCAAAACTCACCTGTTGAAGCTTGGTCTGCAGTGAAGCAATGTTCAGAAGTGGGGATTCAGGAGGCAGTTGGACCATGAATGAGTTAATGGATGAATTCCTAGTTCAACAGGCTATTGGTAGGTAGTCCAGACTTTGGGGGTGGGGCCTCAATTGTAGGAAGCAGGTCATTGGGAACATGCCTTTTAAAGGTACATTTTGTCCTTTTCCCTTCCTATCCTTCCGTCTTTTTCTCTCCTTACATCCTTCTCTTCTTTCTTCTTCTATCCCCTCACCATCAGAAGGTGATGGCCCTAAGGCAATCCTAATACCATGCATGCATTATTACAAAACTTTTTTTCCTTTGAAATAATTGTTTCCAGGCATTTTGTCATAGCAATGGAAGCTGACTAACACAAAAAGTAAAAGACATTGTCCTGTCCTTGAGAGATCTAAAATCTGTGTCACAAAAAAGGTTTTCATTGCCTCTTCCTGCACACAAAATCAGAAAATGTGGAACTCTCATTGTATCACATCATCAACATCGGTCCAGTTCTCTGCAAACATCTGTCTACTGTATATTTCAAAGCCTTAGGTCATAGATCATTAATGTTTATCGGCTTATTTACTCTTCTCCCTTCTTGTAGTATCTTCCATCTCTGTCTACGTAAGTGCATCATCTAAGCACTTTTTCTTTTTAATTACACTTATTTACTTGTGTGTGTGCATGTGCTCACAGTCATTCATGAGTGTGTGGAGGTCAGAGGACAACTTTGAGAGTGTCTCTCCTTCAGCAACGTAGGGCCCAAGAATGGAACTCGGATCATCAATTAGGCTTGGTAGCAAGTCCCTTTATCCCCTGAGCCAATTGCCAGCCACAGTTCTTTTCTTCTTAGCAAATTTCCAATTGTCCATAATCTGAAATTTTCCTTCCCTACATACTTTATGGTATTAGGAACCATTCTTTAGAAACTGGGCTTATGGCATGAAAAGGAATGTCCAAAGCCACATATTTAAAGTTTTCTTTTGTTCAAGTTGTTCCCCAAGTTCATAATTTTCCACACAGTTATCATCATGGGGGTATAATTTTTTTTTCTTTTGAGACAGAGCCTCAGATATTAATCTACGTTTGTCTTGAGTTGACAAGTCTTCCTTCCTAAGTTCTGAATACTGTGAGTACACATACCACCAAATATAGCTGACCTACTCATTTCTGCTCATGTCCACTTAACACTTAAATACACAATTCAGTGGACAAAGACTGTTCCAACTCTTCTTTGTATGAAAAAATATCAAATTTACAGCAGCATTTAAATCATCGTCCAACGCCACCTTTGAGCCTTTACCACCTGGACTCAATGACTGTTAATATGTTGCCATCATTTGCTGTGTCTGTTTATCAAATAGATGCAGCCATGTGAAATAAGTACAAAATTTTTCTGAAGTAAGTACAAAAATTCCTTCTAATTCTGTGTAGTTACATAATGAATATAATGAGTTGGTTGAAAATGAAAACTGTAAGTGATTTTTTTCTTTCTTTTTGTGTTTTGTCTTTTTTATGTTGTTGTGGGTTTTGTTTGTTTGTTGTTTGATTATTTTTGAGACAGAGTTTCTCTATCTCTGGCTGTTCAGGAACTTGCTATGTAGGTCAAGCTGGCCTCAAACTCACAAAGATAGATAGGCTCAATTCTGCCTCCCAAGTGCTGGGATTAAAGGTTTGAGCCACCACACAGGGTTCCATAAGTGGTTTTAAAAGGCTACTTTGAATATTTTCCTCCTGTTTCTTCTACAGACTATGTACCCCAAGGGAAAAAATTTCCTAAATCATTTAATAGACCTTTCTTCTTTTTGTGGGTGCATCATGGTATCTTTATATTCTGATTGAAAGAAAGGATACAATATATTAACTATAATCTATATCATAATTCTGAGAGTTGATTTAATATATAACTGAGGCCCAATCTGAGAGGAAATAATTCAGAGGGGAAGAAAAGACAGCTAATGTTTTTGGAAAGTTTGTACCCATCTTTTGAAGGAAATGCTGTCACTCAGTATGGCACAGAGGAAATCTTTGTTTCTAAAGATGCAGCAATCTTTTCTGACCTTAGGCATCTTAATACAGAGATGCAAGACCCTGAGGAAAAAGTTGGCAATAAGAAGGCTGGTTTCTGTGCTCCCTCTTGAAGATAAACTACTCAAGGCCAAGCCTTGAGAAGCAGACATAATTAACATGGTCATGGTCAAAGGCTGGCTACATTTTCAAAACACTGTGAGGAGGACAGCAGCGGAGAGTCTGAAGGTAAAATAGACTATAAACGTTGGTTTCTTAGCTGAGTTTCTTTCACACTGTCCAGGTAACCTCGATGTTTTTACTGATATTGTAGACTTGGGCTTAAAAAGCAGAATATTAGTAATTGAACTAAGAGGTGGGCAATTGTTTATTTATCCATGTTGTGGAACATTTTAAGATGTGTTACATTTACTTATGCTATGGAATATTTATTATAATGATGCAAAGATGTGTTGCCATCATTTATGTTGCATTTGTTTAAGTCTGTGAAGCTGTGTTACTTAACCTGTCTAAAGCACCTGATTGGTCTAATAAAGAGCTGAATGGCCAATAGCAAGGCAGGAGAAAGGATAGGCAGGGCTCCCAGGCAGAGAGAATATATAGGAGGAGAAATATGGGGAAAGAAGGAGAAGGAGCAAGAAAAGAAGGAGGACATCAGGGGCCAGCCATCCAGCTACACAGCAAGCCACAGAGAAAGAAGTAAAGAAAGGTATACAGAATAGAGAAAGATAAAAGCCCAGAGGAAAACATAGAAGGGATAATTTAAGTTAAGAAAAGCTGGATAGAAACAAGCCAAGCTAAGGCTGGGCACTCATAAGTAATAATAAGACTCCATGTGTGTTTATTTGGGAGCTGGGTGGTGGGCCCCTCAAAGAGCAAAGAGTAAAAACAACCAACAATATATCCACTCATGCAGTTTTACTAATTTTCTCTTTTGCAGTGCTGCAGAGGGAACCCAGGACTGCGCACATGACAGGGAGGTCCTGTACCACCGCACCACAGCCCAGCTAAGGAACCTGTGTCACAGGTGCCGTGCTCAGTTTCCTCTTCTTTGTCTGAAAGGAAGATGCAGAATTGGACCAGCAGCTTATCGACTGTTAGCTGCAGAATCCTTTCTCTGCTGTGTGTGTGTGTGTGTGTGTGTGTGTGTGTGTGTGTGTGTGTACTCAGCTAAGATCTCACACACTGAGCACATAGGATGTAGTGGTAGCACACACCTTTAATCCCAGGCAGAGGTAGATGGATCTCTGTGAGTTCAAGGCCAGCCTGAGCAAACTCCAGGACAACCAGAGCTATACAAAGAAACCCTGTCTCAAAAACAACAACAAAGATCTCACTCTGTGGTCCAGGCTGGTCTCCAACTCATGGTGAACCTCCTGCCTTGGCCTCCTGAGTGCTGGAATTACAGGTGTATGCCACCACATCTGGCCCTGCTGTTTTTCCATATTTCTTTAAGATTTAAATTGTAAAGACTTAAATGAAAATTTTCACCCTTATCCTGGCCTGTAGCAGCCTGTTTTCTTTGCTGGGAGTAGTGATATCGGTGTGTAGATTCCTGTCTTCCTTTATATTCTTACTACAGTGCATAAAATGGAAACACAATGACTTAACTGGTTGCCTGTTAGTAGACTCTTAGGTAATTTAGGGTTTTTATGATTGTAAGCAACCTCTCAATGAATAACTTCACATATTAATTATTTTATACCACTGTATTCGCAGGGAAGGGGGCTAGAAGTTGAATTACTGGGTGAAAGAGTGTGGATACACACATTCTTAGACGTCTTTCTAAACATAAGTGCAGCCATTTTGAATTCTCAGTTGCAGTGTATAAAAATGGAGAGAACTAATGTTGCCCTATGCTACACCCATAATTTACTTCATGAAAACACTTCCACATTTGTAATTTGGAAAGTAAAACACTAAATATCAAAGCTATTTTAATTTCACTTGTACATTTTTTGAGTCTCTCTATATTTTCACATTCTATTTTAGTCTTACTTGTATTTAACTGAGACTAAATTTATGAATTTCATCTTAGTGGGAAATAGCATATGTACTACTGAATCTTGTCCTCTAAGTATATAACATGATTTTCTAAAGCTCATATCTTTTTTCTCTATACTGGAGGTTGAACCCAGGGCTATGTACACGCTAGGCAAGCATCCTACGACTGAGCTACATCCCCAGCCTTCTTTATTTTTATTTTAAGACAGCATCTCGCTAAGTTGCCTAGACTGGCCTTGAATTCACTATGTAGTCCTGTAGTCCAGGCAGACCTTGAACTTGTGATTTTTCTGCCTCAGCCTCCAAGTAGTTGTGGGTACAGATGTACCATCATGCCTGGCTTTTTTTTTTTTAAATGACCCTCAACACTGAGTCAGAATTTTCTTTGCATTGACCTTATAACACCACAATGAGATGACTCCTAGATGTTCATACTTTCTTGGTAGCACTGAAACAGTCTTTTGTAAAATATTCTTTCTAACTGGTTGTTGTCTAAATCACACACACACACACACACACACACACACACACACACACACACAATCTATTGCATGGTTTTATCTTTGACATAATTGTGTAACAGTAGGTTCCCACCACACTTTCAAATAGAGCTGGGGTGAGTTCCTAATTCCATATTAGATGTCACTAAAACACAAAGGGAGGCACAAAGCCCAGTACAGGAGTAGCAGGCAACTTCATGCGGGCAAGCAGCCTCTACCCTTTATCTCCCCCAGCAACTGAGAACATGAGAAGTATATTTCAGAGTCCTGGGGCTGCAGCTCCCAGCTATGACCCTAGCATCCTCGCTGATGTTTACATTCATGTGGTCAACTGTCAAAATGGGCCAAGAGACCAAGGCCAAGCCAGGGTACAAAGAGTACAGCCAGAACCACAGCGCTGTGACCTTCTCCGTAAACATATGGGCTTGCTGTTTTAGTTACATTTTTACTCTCACAGTGATGCTGATAGGCAACACCTAAATGCTTAGAGTCTTGTGATTGATCTTTACCTGGTGTGTGTGTGTGTGTGTGTGTGTGTGTGTGTGTGTGTGTGTAGGTGTGTATGTGTATCTGTGTGTTTGTGTAGGTGTGTTTCTGTGTGTGTAGGTGTGTATGTATATGTGTGTGTATTTGTGTATATGTATGTATGTATGTGTGTTTGTGTTTGTGTATGTATGTGTATGTGTGTGTTTGTGTGCATGCTGCTGAGGATTCAACTGTAAAGCTTGAACATGCTGGGTGAGCACCTTACATTGAACCCCAGTCTACACTTATAATTTATTTTTGATATCTTATGTGTTTTGTTACAATTTGCTACAGTATATTTAGTATTTCCAACTACAAAACTGAGTTTTTAAACATTTCTAACTATGAAACACCAGACATTCATTTTGAAGCAAAGTATGGAAACTATGAGTTTGACTTCTTCGAGTTACTATCGGTTAATGCTAGTATGATTAGTACTTAGAAAATAATCTTTCTATACAAAATGCCAACCTCACCTACTGTATACAGTGTGTGATATGTGTGTGTATGTATATATATGCATTGTTTTTCTTGAATTATTTTGTCTAATCATATGTGTTTCAAATGATTTTTATATTGTTTTAGTCACTATAGCTTTTTAATATATTCCAGTAGCTTGCAAAACTAATAACAATCCCATATACAATAATTCTATTTTTTGCATATATAATAGCTTCCTTCCTTTGTTCTAGTATGTGTGTGTGTGTAAATTTGAGAAATATCCTGTTTAGCTTCAATTCCTATGTTTATTGTAATTTCTTAAACATTTTTATTTTTATAGTTCTAATTAATTAAAATATGATTACATCACTTTTCCCTTTCCTTTCCTCCCTCCAGCCCCTCCCAAGTCATTTTCCTCCTTCTCCTTTCATATCTCTCTCCTCATTCTCACACTGACAGTTTCCTCTCAAATTATTACTGTCACATATATATGTATGTGTACACAAGGATATATACACACAACCTGCTGAATCTGTTTTTGTTGTTTGTGTCTGTCTGGTTTCAGGGCTGATCACTTTGTACTGGACAACTAGTGAGGCAGCTCATCCCAGGAAGAGCTACCTCTGTCTCTCTCAGCAGCTGTCTGTAGGTCTTTATCCAGGGGTGTGAAACCCTGGAGTTCCCCCTTTCCTCATTAGCATGTCTATTTCTACCAGAGACAATCTCACACCAGACTTCCAGGTGTTCTGGCTCTTACAATCTTTCCATCCCAGTTTTTTTATTGTAATCTTGGTAAATTCATGGGTTATACCTTAGTAAAAAGTGACGTGTTTGATGTTCTGTTTAATTAACTACATCCATGGTACATAATATGGTTTTATACTTGATAATAGATTTGGAAATCTCATCAATAGTGATACTAATTTTTTCTTGATACAGATCTCGTACATATAAAACATACTGCTACGTATTTAATCTTTTTTTATATAATTAAAATAATGTTCTCTAAAATATGTTTTCTAACTGATTAATCAGTCAATGATGACATTAATTTTTACCCTAGAAAATGTACTGAATTTCCCTATTGCTTTTAAACATTTTTGGTTAAGTATTGTTAGAATCCACCTGTAGCTAGAGTTTTCCTGCCTGGCCCACAGTCAGGACAAGTCTCTCTCACCTGCCAGTCCCACAGCCGCTCAGACTCGACCAAGTAAAAACAGAGACATATTGCTTACAAACTGTATGGCCATGGCAGGCTTCTTGCTAACTGTTCTTACAGCTTAAATTAATCCATTTCTATAAATCTATACCTTGCCACGTGCCTGGTGGCTTACCGGCATCTTCACATGCTGTTTCTCATCGTGGCAGCTGGCAGTGTCTCTCTCTGACTCAGCCTTCCACTTCCCAGCTTTATTCTCCTCCTTGTCCTGCCTATACTTCCTGCCTAGCCAATGGCCAATCAGTGATTTATTTATTGACCAATCAGCAACACACTTGACATACAGACCATCCCACAGCATCCACCCCTTCTTTCCAAAAGTAACTCTAATTCTTTCCTTTTCTCTAGTATCCAGGTGAGGGCTTCAGGTGCAATCAATACTAAATAATAACTATTGTGCTGGCAATTCCTCATTTTAATGTAGTAGAATCAGGATGACACTGAAAAGTTTTTACACCCCAATAGGCCTCTCCACCGACACAGCAATCCAAGTCAAACCAATTCAGCCCCAATTAGAAAAAGCCCTGGTTTAATGAGTAAAACATTCCCAGAATGATGTGTCTGTTTTCTGGGATGCAGTTTAAATACCCTGTGGGAGTGGTCTTGAGCATCTCTGGGGAGGAGCTGTGTTTGGTGAGCTTTGAGGGGGCAGATTTTGGGAAAGAAATGGGGGAGAGGAGTTGAGGTGGACCTTCCGCCAGAACATTCTAGACTCTTTGGGTATGTGGATGCCAGGGTGCCAGGGACTGAGGTGGAGCTTCCACCAGAACAAATGTTGTTAAGTATAATCCTGATGTTGGTGTTAAAGTAAGTCTCTTTATTATGTCACAAAAGCAACACTTTTTATTTTAAATTTTTTTCTCAAGAATTAAGTTGGAATGTCATAGCATCTTTTTATTATCTGAAAAAAAAATTTTAACTCTTGTAGTATCACTTCTAGTATCCACTTCCAGTAAATTATAATCCCCCCTCCCAAATATCCCGTTAACCTGTGATATTTTATTTATTTGCCTAAATTGAGAATTGAACAAAACCATGTCCTAAGATTGCTCCTGTTTCCTCTTTACTTCGGACTCTTTCATATAGTCCTTATTGGAATATGTGTGCTTTCCCCCTGTGGATTGAATCAGACATGAACCTGCCTACTTCATTTTGCCTACAGAAGTAGCAAATCAGTTTGTTAACCAGTTGCCATTTCCGGTTTCTGAGAACTGTCCATCCCCCGCCCCCCCCCATACCTCCCCTGCTCCCCACCAGCCCCACTTTCATTTTAAAGGTTCAATTCTTCCTTATGCTTTTCGTAGGATTAACTCATAGCTCTGCAGGGTCTATAATGGCATCCCTCCTTTGTCCTGGTGAGCTCATGCTTTTACTTCTGGCTGAGAGTTCCTTCTCTGACCTCTTTGTCGACGTCAGGTCAGCCATGCCTCAGGGTCACTTTCAAAGCAGTACATGCTTAACTAGAAGCATACTTTACCTTTTATCTTAATAGTCCCACTAGCCAGGGGTTATATCACCCTTCTCTAGCACACTGCTTATAAAATAATAGAACCCAAGAAAGATTCAATAAATTAATCACTAATATAATGACTTCAGTGAGCGTGTGTGATGCCTGCCTTTTCAATACAGCATTTTAAGCTATACCTAGAATATTTATATAGCTTAAAACCTCAGCGAGATGGAGTCAATAGACGGTGAAAATAATTGTTCACAGAGAAGAAATTCTCCAGGTTATGGATCAGGTACTTCCCAATATATCTTCTTACTTTTGAAAAAATAGAAATGAATTTATGGCATTTAATAGAAAAGATGTCAACCCCTGGACCTGCTCTTTTAAAGTGGTCTGAATTCTACCATCCTATTTCTTACTGAAGTGCTTGTAATTACATATTCTCTTTGGACCAATTTTCTGTAAAGAATATATTCTTTGCCACAGATGAAACAGATCTGCCCACCGCCAACATAATGTGATTTTAGAGGCCTCATAAAAACCTCACTGTCCCTAGTATTCCTTTTTTATTCAGCTCACTGAAGCCCCTAAATGCAGTTCAAGGTACATTCCTTAGACTGAAGATTAGTTTTATTTCTTAAAATGGAAAGTTTGGGGAGAAATAGCAGACATTAGCACATAATCAAAAAGAAGCAGATCATCTACTTTATACAAATGCTTTGAAGATTAAAGTTATTGGACATTTTTTCCTGGAGTCTCTGGTTAGATGAGCCTTAAGAAAGGAAAATTAAGCAGCGTATCAAGGGAGAATGCGGAAGAGAAAGGCAAGGGAATTCCCACACACCCTTCCCTACAGACTTTCTCTCAGCTTTTAGCTAACTTTCTCAGTTTTAGTCTTATGGGCCACATGCTCTATTAAAGTCTAACCACATTGCTAAATATTCAAACACCAACACAACACCTATGTATTCAAATTAAGAAATACTATTAACTGCCTACTGTGTGCCAGGTACTTACTATTCCTGGAGCTTGAGTTACCTCAGTGAACAAACAAGTTTTTTTGTTTTGTTTTGGTTTTTGTTTTGTTTTGTTTTTTAAATCTCTGTCCTGTTTAAGCTTCCCATCTATTGGGAAAAGCCAAATAATTTTAAAATTCAATTATAAAGGCTCATGTTTCTTTTGTTACTTGAGGTTAATGGGTGTTTTTTTTTTAAGAGCAGTTTAAATGGAGCATGTTGAAATAATTTTATTTTTACCTTCTTATACTCAAAACAGCACACGTGCTACAACTTGTGATTTTAAATGATGTGCTCACTAAGTGTCATTGAGTGGGTACATGTAAATACGAGGTTAAGTATTCTTGTGAAATGAAGAGCCAGCACAAAGGCAATGGGATGAGGAATGCCTAGAATGTTTAAGACCCACAGGGATACGACTATGAAGATGGAGCAAAGCAGAGAATGGGACTAGATCCAAGGGATTCTGGGAGTGAGAGGAAGGGTGTACTTAGAGGCTTTTATTGTGAGATACGCAAAAAGCTTTAAGCAAAGGTCAGCATGACCTGACTGATATCATTCTGACTATTAACACTAGATCATGCCTATAATTTTAATAGTTAGGAGGCTAAGGTAGAAATATTACCTTGGATTCAAGTCCAGCCAGGACTAGAGTGAGTTCCTGATCAGTCTAGGTTAGAGTGAGACCCTGCTTCAAAACCCAAATAAACAAATATAAACAGTAAAAACAAACAAGCAAAGACCGGTAGTTAGTGGAGGTAGACAGTAAAGTGCTTGTTATAAGAAAGGGGACCTAAGCTGGGATCCCCAAAACACACTTAAAAAGTCAGGCAATGTCAGGCATGATGATGCATGTTCGTGACCCCATTACTGGGGAGGCAGATACAGGAAGATTCCTGTAGCTCACTGCCTGGCCAGCCTAGTCAAATCAACAAATCCCAGTGAGAGACCTTGATATATATATATATATATGTGTGTCTACCGTACTACTATAGTACGGTAGACATCTCCTGAGGAACAACCCACAAAGTTGATTCTGGCCTTCCCTCTTTGCTGCTACATAGCACACGTACATCTGCGTGTGCAGACAGACAGACAGACAAAAAATTTACGCAGACTAAAACATGCACCATTCACCTATATTCCTAGCACTCATAGGCTGAGGCAGGAAGGTCATAAGTGTGAGGCCAGCCTAGGCTGTGTAATCAAACCATATCAAACAAACAAATAAAAACAGCCAGACATGGTGGTGTAAGCCTATAATGAAAGTACACGCAGGAGGTTAAAACAAAACCTGGCTTATGTAGAATGAGGTTATCTATGGCTATATAGTGAGGTGTGTCTTAAACAAAAAGAATAAATCATAGCAAAGCCACAACAGCATAGAGAGACAAATCAGGAAACTATCCACTAATCTGGAGGAGCGTGACAACTTTCAGGGAAGAATTAGACATTAGGAAGTGATAAGAAATGACCAGGTGTACTTTGAAGATAGGGCTGCCAGGATTGGCGCAGCCACGGAGATAGGAGAAACTCCAAGAGAGTGTGATACCTTTGAACCATGAGAAAATAAAGTACCTAAGGAAGGAGTCGACTCTGTGCCAAGTGCTGCTGGTATTTCCAGTAAAATGAAGCCTCGGGAGCGACATGGAGTTTGGCAACATGAGCATTATCAGTGAGCTCAGCGTCAGTGGAGAGAATTACGGGAGCAATGTGGAACTTTTCCTGAGGAGACACGAACAAACCTCTGTTCACCCCAGGCGAGGCACAGACAAAAGGCTGGAGAAATGATTTCATCCAAGCCTAGCTTAGTGAATCAGTGGGTTTGTTGGGAATTTGTGCATGATTCTAGGTAAGGGGCTCCCATAGGAGCATGGACTTAAGGTCTGAATCGTAAGAAAGTCCGCCCCTAGCCTGGGCAACAACTCCCGAGAGCTGTATCCCAAAACTGTTTACAGAACTTGCAGGCAGCTGAGCAGGTGGGAGACTTGTCAGGCAGTCCATTTTTGCTGCTTAAGGAAACTTGGGCGGGGTCTGGTGAATCTTTTTAAATTCCAGGCGCTTCCTGGGCCTGGTATGATTGACTTATTTCCTGAGTCCTTGGAACTTTTCTTTCATCCAGGAGTCAATGTTTTCAATTCAGAGGGAAAAGAGAGATAAAACACTTGTAAAACCTTGATTGGGAGGAAGGGAGGCTTAGTAGATAAAAGATACTGACAGAGACAACAGTTTCCAAAGGAGATACATTGTGCGTTTTATAGTACCCAAAGAGACTTGGTGTCTTCTCCAAGACTGTAGAACAGTAACCAGGAAAGCTGGGACCTGACCTGAGGTTTGTTTCAATTCTATAACGTCTCCTTCCACAACTCTCTTCCATGACTTACAATCTGCTCTGAGTACAGATACAATGGAGTCAAACCCACCTGGGCTAGGAGTAGCAATTTACTTCATCTCTGGTGTTTTCCCACCAGGAATTCAGACCCATTATTTCTGCAGCACTTCATAGTGTGGGTTTTCCTCTCCCTTCCTAGTTCCGTGTTCTGTGGCTTTCTTATCACCTTGACATTGGGTAAGCCAGACGTAGGTACAAAGTAACAACAGAGAACTTGCTGGGTCTCTGCAGCTGTGTCTCCCGATGGTCAGAATGCCCTTTTGTGGTTCGACATCCTTGAAGCTGCGGTTTGGTTGTTCCCACGACATCAGAATCCACAGCATCAGGGCATTTCCCCAAACATCTGCACTAACGGTCTGCACCCTCAAAAGGCCTCAGCCCACCCTAGTAGCACTTGCGTTGGTGGTTTTGATGCTGCCCTCCCCCACTCCTTTGTGGGGGTTTCTAGAAGATGAAATACAAGAAGGGAAGATCTGTCCCACTGTGGATGAGAGATTAAAAGTCTCCAACCAGGCATGGTGACACGTGCCTTTGATCCCAGCGCTTGAGAAGCAGAGGCAGGTGGATCTCTGAGTTTGGGGCCAGCTTGGTCTACAGAGCAAGTTCCAGGACAGTCAGGACTATTACACAGAGAAACCCTGTCTCGAGAATACTGCCCATCCCCCTCCCCAAACAATGTCCTTATTTCATGAATATGCCATCTGCCTTATGAGCATTCATAAAAACTTCTCTAAAATCCACAATGCAGGACCCACTGGACTGTCCCTCACTCTGGAAGATGGACTCCAGTCTCTAGTTTGTGTTCACTTTGTTTAGCTTTCCTAAATAAGCTTCTATTTTAGCTGTCTAAGTCTCTCACATGAACACATTTCTTTGGAGAAGACATAACTCTTAATACATTAAGGCATTTCGTTCTCAGATGCTCTCTGAATAAAGTGCGATTAGTGATTCAGTTCCTGTCTCTGCTTGTTGGTATCTCCAAGGGACAGGTACCAGAAGCAACAGTACTCGGGTTACAGCCTCGTTCCTCTGACTGCTCTCACTCACTTGATCCTTCCTCTTTATAAAGGAAAAGAGCAAGAAAGGAACAGGCTAGAGAGATGGTTCAGCATCCCGCTCCTACAAAGGATCCAAGTTCAGTTCCCAGCCCCAAGGTCCTGCCGGTTACAATCACCTGTGATTCCAGCGCTGACAAGATATGATGTCCCTCACCTTATACATACACACAGAATTTTAAATCAATAAAAAAAATCTTTCTAAATAAAACTCTCATGTATCTGGTTCTGATCAGTTTTTGTCCACTTGACACAAGCTAGAGTCACCTGGGAAGAGGAAACCTCAACTGAGGAATTTCCTCCATCAGACTGGCCTGTAGGTATGCCTGTAGAGCATTTTCTTGATTAATGATCAATGTATGAGGGCCCAGCTCACTGTGGGTGGTGCCATCCCTAGGCCTGTGGTCCTGGGCGCTACAGGAAAGCAGACTGAGAAAGCCATAGGGAATAAGCCAGTAAACAGCATTCTTCACGGCTTCTGTTTTCAGTTCCTGCCTCCAGGTTCTGGCCTTGCCTTTCCTCCATAATATACTATTATCTAGAAACTGTGAGATGAAATAAACCCTTTCTGTTCCCAAGGTACTTTTGGTCCGTGTTTTATCATAGCAATAGAAAACAAATTAAGATATACCTCCATATCCAATTACCATAGTCACTCTTCCCATCTCAATTAATCCATGGTTTGTATTCCCACTCACCTAGGAATCAATGGCCCTACATCTGTTTCCTCCACTAGTAAACTGTTTACTAAGACTTCTGTAAATCCATCAGAGATCCTAGCTGAGGAGCAACATACCTCATCTACTTGTAAGAGATAGTGAAAAGTTCCCTGTGTGTATACAAGGTTCAGGAGTAGAATTAGACAAGCAATAAACCAGGATGGAAATGAAAACTCAGTGAATGGGTTGCCTTTCAACACCCCTAGCAGGGTTGGTGGGAAATGGATCTGAAGGTGGAAATAGTCATATGGTCCTTAGTGTGATGAAGAAGAACTGGGAAAGGTTTGCACAACTCACCAGAGGGGTCAGAGAGTGAGTCTATTGACTGTAGACTTGTACATGGCAAGAACATGTGTAAGAAGGAGTACATGGGCGCAGACAAGGTGGAGTGAAGCAACCTGCTTCCACTTCTCTCCTCCAAGCACGTCTTCAAAGGGCTGTGGCTTCTATGCTTCACTGAGAAACATCCATATTTTCTCTCAGACTGGAAATGCAAAGTCATAGTGACAGCTCACTATGTACAGAACGTCCGGTTCACAATGCTCTATGTTCTGGGGCACGTGAAATTCCGATTTTCTCACAGGTGCTATTATCTGCTATTGGAACCATACACATTGAGCATCCTTATGGATTGGCAATCTTTCCATGGTTGATTTGTACGCTTTCCAGGTGATGTTTTACGTGCTCACCTCTCCTGGGTGTGCTTCCAGTCTTAACTCAATGAAAGCCCGTGACTCACAATCCACCACTCTGAGTCATGCACTGGAGTTATGTGAATTAGTCTTAATTTGGTGCTTTCCAGTTATCAGTGTGAGCCCTGCCTGCTGAGAGCTTTGTTTTGTTTTCCTTCCTAACGCTTGGAACTCCCTTAATTGGTAGCTGATAACTTCCACTGTGACCCTGTCTGTTGAGGGAGTAGAAGTTGGCCCAAATGGCAAGGATAGAGAACACAACAATTGGAGGTACCACAGAACCCGTGCCAGGAAAGTCATTAACTCTAAGAAAGCTAAGATTTTTCGTAGTTAAAAACCACTCTTATTTGTTTCATTGTGAAGCAATTAGCTTCAACTCCTACTTGTAGATCACAAATGAAGACAGCAACTCGGAGAACTTGAGGTATAAAGAAGCGGTATAGCGCAGAATTTATTTTCTTTCTTGGAGGTGACAGGAGCAGCTTCCTCCACTCATAGACACATGTGCTTCTAAGATTAAATTATTCTATCAGAAAGGGCAAAGCAGATTAAACAAAAGAATATGTGAGTGACTATACCAGATTTTGAC